>NC_057796.1:271937831-272046381 GCF_018294505.1 Triticum aestivum | reverse complement strand
CCTTATTCTCGTATGGAGCGGTGATCCAAAAGGATTCTGTCGAAGAGTATGAGCTTCTCGCAAAGCAAGGAGGCGGCTATCCCGGTTTCATCTCTTGGTTCAAACAAATGGTAATTTCTATTAGACTTGTAGGCTAATTTGTAGGCGGCTATCCCGGTTTCATTCGCTAATTTGTGCGTAATGCAACAATCCTTTCATATTAAACTTGTAGGCTAATTCAGAGTCTATGGACGCCGAATTGAGACAAGTCGCTAATGGTTTTGACTATAAGGTCCGTTCATTTGACAAATACGACATCAACGGGTATTGCTTTCGTACCTATGGCAAAGAGCTATCTATGGCCGACCGAAAGTCTACAAATTGTTGTGTATCTGCTATCGGCGAAGGAGGTACCGAGTATTATGGGAGAGTTGAAGCAATTTATGAACTTCTATTCTATGGTGAAAACCCACCGAATGTCGTAGTCTTCAAATGTTATTGGTTTCAGCCGAAGGAGAATAGAAGGACTCATGAACATATAGGGCTAGTTGAAATCAACCAAAGCACCCATTTAGATGTTCCGGATGTCTATATTACGGCTCAACAGGCGACCCAAGTATTCTATCTACCGTGGGCCTACCAAACTAATCCAAATCTGAAAGGTTGGGATGTCGTTTATGAAGTGCCGCCACGTGCTAGACTATCTCCCCCAAAGGAAGAGGATTATGAACCTCACATTAACCCAGACACATATGAAGGAGAATTCTTCCAAGAGACACGTCTTTCCAAAAAGCGTTTCAAGAACCGCTATACTTCACCCCAAAACATTGAAGTAGACAGCGACAGTGAATCCGACATCACCCCAGAGGAGGAACAAGAAGAGCCGGAACAAGAAGAGGTTACTGCTGCGGATGACCTGTCATTGCTTGACCGATTACGTCAAGGTGGCCTTGCACATGTTGATGCCACTGAACCCTATGAGCCCGTCATTGATTATAGTGATGATGATGATTATGCATTTATTGATGATACTGATCGAGATTATTAGTAGTGTCAGGTATTAAATTTTTTAATGTTGTACTTGATGATGATACACTTAAGTGATACACATATTATTATTCATGTCGGTCTTTTTTTTATGTTGTACTAATTTCGTTTACTGTTTGTCATGGCAGGTGTTGAAATATGGTGGGCGCTGGTCTGGAGCGCGCCAAGGCCCCTTCTTCGTCGGCGCGTGGTCTGAGGTCTTCGATTCCAGACGTACCTCTCCGCCGAGCGTTGCTGGACAGTATGTCCACACCGCCGGGCCCTTCTTCGTCGACCGCGGTGCCCAGCAGGGGACGAGGTAGGAAGAGAGGAGGTGGGGCACGTGGTCGCGGGAGAGGAGGTAGGGTGACTGCTAGGGCGCCTTCCTCGCCGCCACCCCCAGCTGTTTCACCCGAGCACGTGACTGCTAGGGTGGACTCGTCCGAGGAGGAGGCTACACGGACTCCGGTCCACGAGCCTCCGGTCCACGGGTCTTGGGCCCACGAGCCTCGGGTCGACTGGCCTTCGGCCCACGAGACCCCGGAGGAGCACACGTCCGGATGGGGTACCTGGCCGGATTAGCCCGAGGAGCCGAGTGGCCATGTTGATGATGGCGGGGAGCCGACTGATCTTGAGGAGGAGGGTGGCACCGTCTACCAGCGTGGTGCTACACGGCTCCCGTCCGTGCCGGCGACCCGCGAGCAGAGGTGGTTGATCTTCCCTGATGGGGAGAGGTACGTAAGTGCATTTAATATTTTTGTACCTTCTGCATTCACGTTTCTTCAAATAACTAATGCGTTGGCCTTGTCATGCTGCAGGGGTTGGGACCACCATCATAGTGTCCGCCGGCCCAACTCCGTCCTTGGAGTTCTTTGCCGGCAAAACTTCCCGGGGTTTGTCACGTTGCCTGGTGAGGGTCGGCTTCCAGAGCTTGGGTTGAGCTGGGAGCACTACGTGGCTGCCCCGGCCCCGCCGGATGTCATTATCAACGGTGTCGTGTGCGACACGAGGGCAGACATGGTGATCAGGACGTTCTGGGTAATTTCTCCTTTACACATTTCAAAATCTTCAACTAGCTAGTTATTAATTGTACTAATCAATATTGTCTCATTTGATTGCAGACATTCTACAGGTGTGAGGAGGGATACGAGGAGGACAGCGCAAATGTTATCCAGAACGTCTGCAAGCGCCTACTCCAGAACTTACGGCATGAGGCTCGGGTGCAGGCTGTTCGAGACTACTACGCCTTGCGTGGTATCAAGAAGACCAAGCCGGCGTGCCGCGATAAGTTCCTGAGTAAGGAGCAGTACATGAAGGTAATTCTTAAGGCCTTCTACTTAAGTTCCTGCATTTAGTAATTCTTAGCCGTAGCGCTCAAGTTTCTATTTGCTAACTTAGGCGCCTCCGAGATGGTGTGCGGATCAGATGGATTTTTGGGAGGTGTTGGTCGATGAATGGTGCTCACAAGAATGGCTAGCCCTCCACAACCAGGCCAAGGACAAACGTGCCCAAATGGAAGGTGGCCACACCATCAAGGCAGCTCCAACTTATATCAGTTCGGGCGCAACTGGGTATGTGGTTTGCTTCATGATTCATGCAATTCATTCATCATGCTAGCTTGAGCCCTTTAATTACTAATTTTCATTGTTTCTCTCTTTCAGGCACGCTACAATAAGGCGGATAAGGTGCCAGAGGTGTACGACCTGTATGCCATGGCCCACACTGGCTCTTTCAAGAAAGTCAAGGCTTTCTCTCAGTCTGACCTCGATGATGCAAACAACTTCACCAACATCTCCTCCCACAACAAGCTCGTGAGATATAGAGATGAGGGGAAGGCGAGGAAAGGGGAGGACTTTAACCCGAGCCAGGGTCCCATTGATCCAGAGCTGGTGATGATATCTGGTGGCAGGAGGTCCCATGGCTCCATAGCCATTGGAGATGGACTTATCCGTTGTCCTAGCACTCTCCCGGAGATCAAGGCGCGCCAGTCGAGCTCCGCTCCTGAGATAAGGCCTCGTGAACGGCCAGTGCAACTCGCCATCAAGGTTAGTGATACGTACTCAGTTATCTTTCTCCATTACATTGTGTGCACTTCCATCAATGATTACAAATGGTCATGTGAGTGGTGTTGCAGGCTGCTATACAAACTGAGAGAGATAGAACGGAGAAATTTCTGGTGGAGGCGGCGGAGAGGCAGCGGGAGATGGAGGAGAGGACGAGAAAGATGATGGAGGAGGAGAGGGCACGGAATGACATGCAGGCAAGGGCCATGTACGAGCTCCTTGTGGTAAGTTTCTTCTGCAGATTACTTGCTAGTCTTAACATTTGAGTCTCATTACTAACTAGTATGACTCTGTTCTGAAAACCAAATGTGCAGTCTGTGTGCGAGAAGTCCGGTCAGCCCGCTCCGCCGATGCCAGTGATTGCTCCTGGGAGCACGGTGAGTTTAGTTTGAATGGACATTACTTGGTAGTCTTAACATTTGAGTGTCGTAATGCTAACGAGACATTGGAAATGATCTTTGGTGCAGCTTAACTCCAGAAACGCATCGCACGATCCTTCTCCACGTAGCGGCACTAGCCACCCCGCTCCTACACCTCCCTGATCACGGTAAGTTTCTCTAGTGTTTTGCTTAACAAATGCATAAAGACCTAGACTTAGCTTTATTTCCTCCAATATGCTTACCATAATGACCTAGAGTTAGCTTATTTTCCTCCAAAATGACCCATTTTACCTAGGTTAGCTTATAAATGATGCAGTTCATCCAAGTTAGCTCAAAAATGACCCATTTTACCTACATTAGCTCCTAAATGATCCATTTTACCTACGTTAGCTTTAAAATGGCCCATTTCACCTAGGTTAACTCCAAAATGACCCATCTTACCTAGGTTATCTCATAAACGATCCATTTCAACTAATTTAGCTCATAAACGATCCATTTGACCTAAGTGAGCTAAAAAATGATCCATTTCACCTAAAATAGCTCTTAAATGATCCATTTCACCTAAGTTAGCTCAAAAAGATCCATTTCAACTAAATTAGCTCTAAAATGACCCATTTTACGTAGATGAGCTCCTAAATGATCCATTTTACCTACGTTAGCTTTAAAATGACCCATTTCACCTAGGTTAGCTCCAAAATGACCCATTTCACCTAGGTTAGCTCCAAAATGACCCATTTCACCTTACTTAGCTCAAAAACGATGCCCTTCACCTTAGTTAGCTCATAAACGACCCATTTCAACTAAGTTAGCTCATAAATGATCCATTTCAACTAAGTTAGCTCATAAACAACCCATTTCAACTTAGTTAGCTCATATATGATCCATTTCACCTAATTTAGCTCATAAATGACATATACTTCTTGTTCTAGTCTTCTTCTTGTTCTAGTCACCTATTTCTAACTTTCTTATTTACCATTTTGCAGATTTCATTCACTTCATGGAAGCTAGCTTGCTATGATGGAGTGCTTGCTTTTCCTTTGATGAAACTTTGCATTGTATCTAGCTTGCTATGATGGAACTTGCTATCTTGATGAAACTTTGCATTGTAATATATATATGGATGGAACAATGTGTATGGATGGAACTTGCTTATGTATGAACAATGTGTATGGATGAAACTGATGTGATATGTGATATGAAACTTATGTGCTAGATATGTGCTGGATATGTGATATGAAACTTATATATTTTCTGTGCAAATTGTGGGATTTAATAAAAAACAGAAAAAACAGACAATATGCAGGCTCTTTGCCGTCTGCCACCGACGGCAAGAGCTCTTTGCCGTCTGCCGCAGACGGCAAAGAAGCCACGTGGCAGCCAACTGTGCTTCCTGGGAGCTGACCCATTTGGTCAGTTTGCCTACAGTGGCAGACGGCAAAGACTTTGCCGTCCGTGGCAGACGGCAAAGAACCTGCACTTTGCCATCAGTGGCAGACGGCAAAGAACCTGCCATCTAGTGACGTGTAGATGACATCATAAGGCGGACGACAAAGACCAGAGAAATTTTGCCGTCCGCGGCGGACGGCAAAGGTCTGCCGTTAGCCACTTAACGGACTGACAGCGCAATTATTGCCGTCCGCCCTCTTTGCCGTCCGCCGCAAACGGCAAAGAGCCTTTGCCGTCCGCCGCCAGGAAGCAGACGGCAAAGCAGCTGTTTACCGTAGCCTTCTTTGCCGGAGCCTTTTGCCGTCCGCGGCTGACGGCAAGGTCTTTGCCGTCCGCCTTTCGAGCCTTTGCCGTCCGCCGTGGCAGACGGCAAAGTAGCTGTTTCCTGTAGTGCACCCTTTCCTCTTCAAGGGAAAACCAACGCAGTGCTCAAGAGGTAGCAAGAAGGATTTCTGGCGCCGTTGCCGGGGTGTCTACGCACAAGCCAAGACATACCAAGTACCCATCACAAACTCTTATCCCTCGCATTACATTATTTGCCATTTGCCTCTCGTTTTCCTCTTCCCCACTTCATGCTTGCCGTTTTATTCGCCCTTCTTCCATTCGATCTTGTGTTACCATGTGCCTTTTATTTGCTTGCATCTTTGCTTGCTAAAAATCTATTGATATGGATCCACTTAAAGTGTTCTACTTGGATCATCTTCGATCCTTATGTGCTCGTGCTGAAACCCCAACTAGCCTAGTTGATGGGAAATCTTTAGATGAGCATGCTCATTTTGCGCGTCACCGCTTGTCTGAAAAGGGGAGACTCTTATGGGATCAAATAAACAGATTGATGTGTTATGCTTGGAATCTTTGTGAAATTTATGATTTTACTTGTTGCTCTAAGGACCCTAAAAAACACCTCCCCTACCTATGTGAGTTTAATGATAATGAAATCTTATCTTCTTATGCAAAGGGTGTTTATAGTTACTACGATATCGAACAAATTGAAGAATTTGTTGCTTTTAAGGGTGCTTATGAAGTTGCTTCTTTGATTTAAAAGTATGATATTACTCTCTACGAATCTGAAAATTTTGACATACTTAAATATTGCTATGAAAACTATGCTCATAATGTCTATGTCAAAGATTTTATTGAAAGAATGACCGTTGCTTCTGAAGAAAATAATGTTATGCATGAATCTATAGATAATCATGATTCCGATGATTTGATTGAAATATCCCTTGATGAACATGATGCTTGCTATTCTTGTGGCCATGATGCCAATATTTATGAAGATGAATTCGCTATAGTTCCTTATGTTAAACATGAGATCGTTGCTATTGCACCCATACTTGGTAGTTCCTTCGATGAAAAGCATGATTGCAATGATGTTACTATAAATTCTCTTGATGTCAATTGTGCTAATAATATGGAAAACCCTAAGCTTGGGGATGCTAGTTTTGCTATGTCTACTACGTGTTGCAATGATCATGATTGGGGTGATAATGTTTCTTATGATCTTGAAAATCTATTTAAGCCCATGATGAATATGAGATTGATAATAGTGTTTGAAATAGTATTGAAAGTGGGTTTGCAAGAGTGTCAACTTTAGATCCCACATATTTGGAGAATGTTCAATCTTATGAAATTTTTGATAAAAGTGGGTTTGGAGAGGTCATGACTTTAGTTAATGTTAATCCCACTATTTTGGAAGAGTGTCAACTTTGCATACATGTGGATCGTGTTAAGAATATGTTTTGTGATATCTATATTGTTGAATTTTCATATGATCCTACATGTAATTATTATGAGAGAGGAAAATATGGTTACATAAATTTTCATGTTACTAAATTACCTCTCGCTATGTTAAGATAGCTATTGTTTCTTTCCTCTTCCTTGCATATGCTAGTTTTTGCTTGCTATGATAATTTGTTTGCCTATAAGATGCCTATGCATAGTAAGTATGTTAGACTTAGATGTGTTTGTCACATGTTCTATGATGCTCTCTTTGTGCTTTAATTCTTGTCTTTGATGTGAGCATCATTAAAATTATCAATGCCTAGCTAAAAAGGCTTTAAAGAAAAAGCACTTGTTCGGAGACAACCCAATATTAATCCTTGCTGTTTAGTAATAAATAATTCATCTAGCCTCTGGTTAGATTTGTTTTTATGTTTTAATTAGTGTTTGTGCCAAGTGAAACCTATAGGATCTTCTTGGATAATAGTTATTTGATCTTGCTGAAAAAGTCAGAAACTTTCTGCTCATGAAAACAATTGTTAAAAATCACCAGAACGTGATAAAATACTGATTCCAATTGCAGTAGATAAATAAACAAATTATCTAGGTCTTCCTATTTTGGTAGATTTTTCTGAGTTACAGAAGTTTGCGTTAGATACAGATTACTACAGACTCTTCTGTTTTTGACAGATTCTGTTTTTCGTGTGTTGTTTGCTTATTTTGATGAATCTATAGCTAGTAATGGAGTTTATGAACCATAGAGAAGTTGGAATACAGTAGGTTTAACACCAATATAAATAAAGAATTAGTTCATTACAGTACCTTGAAGTGGTGTTTTGTTTCCTTTCGCTAACGGAGCTCATGAGATTTTTCTGTTAAGTTTTGTGTTGTGAAGTTTTCAAGTTTTGGATAAAGATTTGATGGGTTATGGAACAAGGAGTGGCAAGAGCCTAAGCTTGGGGATGCCCAAGGCACCCCAAGGTAAAATTCAAGGACAACCAAAATCTTAAGCTTGGGGATGCCCCGGAAGGCATCCCCTCTTTCGTCTTCGTCTATCGGTAACTTTACTTGGGGCTATATTTTTATTCACCACATGATATGTGTTTTGCTTGGAGCGTCTTGTATGATTTGAGTCTTTGGTTTTTAGTTTACCACAATCATCCTTACTGTACACACCTTTTGAGAGAGACACACATGATTCGGAATTTATTAGAATACTCTATGTGCTTCACTTATATCTTTTGAGCTATATAGTTTTTGCTCTAGCGCTTCACTTATAACTTTTAGAGCACGGTGGTGGTTTTATTTTATAGAAATTATTGATCTCTCGTGATCCACTTATATTATTTTGAGAGTCTTAAACAGCATGTTAATTTGCTTTAAATGTGAAATTAGTCCTAATATGATAGGCATCCAAGATGAGTATAATAAAAACTTCCATATTGAGTTCATTGAATATCGTGAGAAGTTTGATACTTGATAAGTGTTTTGAGATATAAAGGTGGTAATATTAGAGTTAGCTAGTCGAGTAATTATGAAATTGAGAAATACTTGTGTTAAGGTTGGCAAGTTCCGTAGCATGCACGTATGGTAAAAGTTGTGTGACAAATTTGACGCATAAGGTGTTCTTTTATTGCTTTCCTTATGAGTGGCGGTCGGGGACGAGCGATGGTCTTTTCCTACCAATCTATCCCTCTAGGGGCATGCGTAGTAGTACTTTGCTTCAAGGGCTAATAAACTTTTGCAATAAGTATATGAGTTCTTTATGACTAATGTGAGTCCATGGATTACACGCACTCTCACCCTTCCACAATTTTCTAGCCTCTACGGTACCGTGCATTGCCATTTCTCACCTTGAGAGTTGGTGCAAACTTCGCCGGTGCATCCAAACCCCGTGATATGATACGCTCTATCACACATAAACCTCCTTATATCTTCCTCAAAACAGCCACCATACCTACCTATCATGGCATTTCCATAGCCATTCCGAGATATATTGCCATGCAACTTTCCACAGTTTCGTTTATTATGACACGCTTCATCATTGTCATATTGCTTTGCATGATCATGTAGTTGACATTGTATTTGTGGCAAAGCCACCATTCATAATTTTTTATACATGTCACTCTTGATTCATTGCATATCCCGGTACACCGCCGGAGGCATTCACATAGAGTCATATTTTGTTCGAAGTGTTGAGTTGTAATTCTTGAGCTGTAAGTAATTAAAAGTGTGATGATCATCATTATTAGAGCATTGTCCCATGTGAGGAAAGGATGATGGAGACTATGATTCCCCACAAGTCGGGATGAGATTCCGGACTAAGAAAAAAAGAAGAAGAAAAAAGAGGCCAAAGAAAAAAAAGAGAAGGCCAAAAAAATGAGAGAAAAAGAGAGAAGGGACAATGTTACTATCCTTTTTCCACACTTGTGCTTCAAAGTAGCACCGTGATCTTCATGATAGAGAGTCTCCTATGTTGTCACTTTCATATACTAGTGGGAATTTTTCATTATAGAACTTGGCTTGTATATTCCAGTGATGGGCTTCCTCAAAATGCCCTAGGTCTTCATGAGCAAGCAAGTTGGATGCACACCCACTTAGTTTCTTTTCTTGAGCTTTCATATATTTATAGCTCTAGTGCATCCGTTGCATGGCAATCCCTACTCCTCACATTGACATCAATTGATGGGCATCTCCATAGCCTATTGATTAGCCGCGTCAATGTGAGACCTTCTACCTTTTTGTCTTCTCACATAACCCCCATCATTATACTTTATTCCACCCATAGTGTTATATCCATGGCTTCCACTCATGTATTGCGTAAGGGTTGAAAAGGCTGAAGCGCGTTAAAAAGTATGAACCAATTTCTCGGCTTGTCATCGTGGTTATGCATGATGAGAACGTTTTGTGTGATGAAATTGAAGCATGGCCTAACTATATGATTTTGTAGGGATAAGCTTTCTTTGGCTATGTTATTTTGATAAGACATAATTGCTTGGTTAGCACGTTTGAAGTATTGTTGTTTTTATGTCAACATTAAACTTTTATCTTGAATCCTTCGGATCTAAATATTCATGCCACAATAAAAAGAATTACATTGAAAATTATGCTAAGTAGCATTCCACATCAAAAATTCTGTTTTTATCATTTACCTACTCGAGGACGAGCAGGAATTAAGCTTGGGGATGCTTGATACGTCTCCAACGTATCTATAATTTTTTATTGTTCCATGCTATTATATTATCTGTTTTCGATGTTCAATGGGATTTATTATACACTTTTATATTATTTTTTGGGACTAACCTATTAACCGGAGGCCCAGCCCAAATTGCTGTTTTTTTGCCTATTTCAGTGTTTCGAAGGAAAGGAATATCAAACGGAGTCCAAACGGAATGAAACCTTCGGGAACGTGATTTTCGAAACAAACATGATCCAGAGGACTCGGAGTGGACGTCAAGCAATCAACAAGGAGGCCACGAGGCAGGGAGGCGCGCCTGCCCCCCCCCCCCCGGCGCGCCCCCCACCCTCATGGGCCCCTCGTAGCTCTCCTAACCGACATCTTTCGCCAATATATACTCATATACCCTGGAAACATCAGAACAAGAGCCGAAACCCTATTTGCACCGCCGCAACTCTCTGTACCCGTGAGATCCCATCTTGGGGCCTTTTCCGGCGCTCCGCCGGAGGGGGCATTAATCACGGAGGGCTTCTACATCAACACCATAGCCTCTCCGATGATGTGTGAGTAGTTTACCTCAGACCTTCGGGTCCATAGTTATTAGCTAGATGGCTTCTTCTCTCTCTTTGAATCTCAATACAAAGTTCTCCTCGATTCTCTTGGAGATCTATTCGATGTAATCTTCTTTGCGGTGTGTTTGTCGAGATCCGATGAATTGTGGGTTTATGATCAAGATTATCTATGAACAATATTTGAATCTCCTCTAAATTCTTTTATGTATGCTTTGTTATCTTTACAAGTCTCTTCGAATTATCAGTTTGGTTTGGCCTACTAGATTGATCTTTCTTGCAATGGGAGAAGTGGTTAGCTTTGGGTTCAATCTTGCGGTGCTCGATCCCAGTGACAGAAGGGGAAACGACACGTATTGTATTGTTGCCATCGAAGATAAAAATATGGGGTTTATATCATATTGCTTGAGTTTATCCCTCTACATCATGTCATATTGCTTAAAGCGTTACTCTGTTCTTATGAACTTAATACTCTAGATGCATGCTGGATAGCGGTCGATGTGTGGAGTAATAGTAGTAGATGCAGGCAGGAGTCGGTCTACTTGTCACGGACGTGATGCCTATATACATGATCATACCTAGATATTCTCATAACTATGCTCAATTCTATCAATTGCTCGACAGTAATTTGTTCACCCACCGTAATACTTATGCTCTTGAGAGAAGCGACTAGTGAAACCTATGGCCCCCGGGTCTATTCTCTATCATATTAATCTACCGTTATTTCTATTGCCTTTTATTTTGCTGTCTTTACTTTTAGTCTTTATCATAAAAATACCAAAAATATTATCTTATCATCTTTATCAGATCTCACTTTTGCAAGTGGCCGTGAAGGGATTAACAACCCCTTTATCGTGTTGGTTGCAAGGTTCTTATTTGTTTGTGTAGGTACGTGGGACTTGAGCATGGTCTCCTACTGGATTGATACCTTGGTTCTCAAAAACTGAGGAAAATACTTACGCTACTTTACTGCATCACCCTTTCCTCTTCAAGGGAAAACCAACGCAGTGTTCAAGAGGTAGCACCCCTTCCTTGTCCAATTCGGACTAGAGGGGGAGGGGGCGCGCGGCCTGCCCTGGCCGCCCCTTCCTCTCCCCACCAAGGCCCATGAGGCCCATTACACTCCCTGGGGGGTTTCGGTAACCCCCCGGTACTCCGGTATTCGTCCAAACTCACTCTGAACCCTTCCGAAGTCCAAACATATTCATCCAATATATCGATCTTTATGTCTCGACCATTTCGAGACTCCTCGTCATGTCCGTGATCATATCCGGGACTCCGAACTACCTTCGGTACATCAAAACACATAAACTCATATTACCGATCGTCACCGAACGTTAAGCGTGCGGACCCTACGGGTTCGAGAACTATGTAGACATGACCGAGACACGTCTCCGGTCAATAACCAATAGCGGAACCTGGATGCTCATATTGGTTCCCACATATTCTACGAAGATCTTTATCGGTCAAACCGCATAACAACATACGTTGTTCCCTTTGTCATCGGTATGTTACTTCCCCGAGATTCGATCATCGGTATCTCAATAACTAGTTCAATCCCATTACCGGCAAGTCTCTTTACTCGTTCTGTAATACATCATCCTGCAACTAACTCATTAGTTGCATTGCTTGCAAGGCTTATAGTGATGTGCATTACCGAGAGGGCCGAGAGATACCTCTCCGACAATCGGAGTGACAAATCCTAATCTTGATCTATGCCAACTCAACAAGTACCATCGGAGACACCTGTAGAGCACCTTTATAATCACCCAGTTACGTTGTGATGTTTGGTAGCACACAAAGTGTTCCTCCGGTATTCGGGAGTTGCATAATCTCATAGTCATAGGAACATGTATAAGTCATGAAGAAAGCAATGGCAATATACTAAACGATCAAATGCTAAGCTAACGGAATGGGTCAAGTCAATCACATCATTCACTAATGATGTGATCCCGTTAATCAAATGGCAACTCATGTCTATGGTTAGGAAACATAACCATCTTTGATTCAACGAGCTAGTCAAGTAGAGGCATACTAGTGACACTCTGTTTGTCTATGTATTCACACATGTACTAAGTTTCCGGTTAATACAATTCTAGCATGAATAATAAACATTTATCATGATATAAGGAAATATAAATAACAACTTTATTATTGCCTCTGGGGCTTATTTCCTTCAGTATGGTGATACCGACGATTGAATCTCGGACAAGTAACATACCGATGACAAAGGGAACAACGTATGTTGTTATGCGGTTTGACCGATAAAGGTCTTCGCAGAATATGTAGGAGCCAATATGAGCATCCAGGTTCCTCTATTGGTTATTGACCGGAGATGCGTCTCGGTCATGTCTACATAGTTCTCGAACCCGTAGGGTCCGCACGCTTAACGTTCGATGATGATTTGTTATATGAGTTATGTGATTTGATGTACCGAAGTTTGTTCGGAGTCCCGGATGAGGTCATGGACGTTACGAGGAGTCTTGAAATGGACGATACATAAAGATTCATATATTGGAAGGTTATATTCAGACACCGGAATGGTTCGGGGCGTTTCGGATAAGTTTCGGAGTACCGGGGGTTACCGGAACCCCCCCCCCCCGGGAAGTTATTGGGCCTCATGGGCCTACTGGTGGAAGAGAGGAGGCAGGCCAAGGAGTGGCGCGTACCCCCCCTAGCCCAAACCGAATTGGACTAGGTATGGGGGGGGCTTTCCTTCTCTCCTCCTCCTCCTTCCCCCTTCTCCTTGTTGGAATAGGAAAAGGGGGGCCGAATCCTACTTGGAGTAGGACTCCCCCCCTTTGGTGCGCCACCCTTGGCTGGCCTCCTCCCTCCCTCCTTTATATATGGGGGAGGGGGCACCCCATAGACACACAAGTTGATATTTTAGCCGTGTAAGGTGCCCCCCTCCACAGAAACACACCTCGGTCATATCGTCGTAGTGCTTAGGCGAAGCCCTGCGCCGGTAACTTCATCATCACCGTCACAATGCCGTCGTGCTAACGAAACTCTCCCTCAGCCTCAACTGGATCAAGAGTTCGAGGGATATCACCGAGCTGAACGTGTGCAGATCGCAGAGGTGCCATGCGTTCGGTACTTGGATCGGTTGGATCGCGAAGACGTTCGACTACATCAACCGCGTTACTAAACGCTTCCTCTTTCGGTCTACGAGGGTACATGGACACACTCTACCCGCTCGTTGCTATGCTTCTCCTAGATAGATCTTGCGTGATCGTAGGAAATTTTTTGAAATACTACGTTCCCCAACAATAGATACCCATACTTTGCCTGAGCGATGGGGACGCTCAAGGTGGACGGAACAAAGACGTCGTCTTCGCTCTGCTTCTTGTTCAGTTCCGCCGACCTCTTGTTCCCCTCGGTGGCGGCCTCCTTCGCCGCGGTCGTCGGTTGTCTCTTCTCCGCAGGTTTCTTCCCCATTGCTGCAGCAACGCAGAGAGGAGAGGGGTTCGTCGGGGAGGATGGCGGCGGAGGAAGGAGCAAGATGAGGAACTGTCACTTGGCTTGCGGAGGAAGAAGATGGAGGAGCGGGGCGAGAGACAGGTGAATCGTGCCGCTCTGATTTTCCCTACTCTTAAGGGGGGGGCAAGCAGGACAGAAGTGCGACGCTTCAGAAAATTACCGTTCTACCATAACTGCAACAGTGCCACGACCCCACGACGCGCAGTAATTGCACAAAGTGGACATTGGGTTGACTGGTCGCCATGACGGAACGACGCACACAGCCCTCTCGTGCCATGTGTCCATGCACTGTTTGGGGCCTAACACAACGTGCCACGCGACACGTGTGGCTCAGGCCCGGGGGCTTATGTCGGGGAAAATATACAGAGGCATGCATTTTCCCCTAACTCGTGCACGGACAAGCCAAGACCAAGCCAAAGATCAAGGGGCCAAGAGATTTGAAGAACCAACATGCAGTTCAAAGGGACCAAGATCAAACCAGAGGAGCAATATATCGGCAAGAGAAGGGCCTCCCTTGCCGGGAAGGCGAGCCCGGCAAGGGGTGAGGCCACCCCCAGGAGCAGATAACAGGAGCACCCCGGCTGGGCCTACCGGGGCTCACGGAGGCAAAAACACCTCACCGCCCACTCAGCCACGACCCACATCGTTAATCAGTGCAGTGTCAAGCCGCAAAGTTACCGAGTGGCAGTCATTCGCCACATGGCTGCCTCTCCTTATAGAAGAAACCCACAGATGACACCCGTCCTACGACGTGTCAAGAGAACAGGCGCGGCGCTGGCAAGATAGCCCGGCAAGCCTTGCCGGGCAACGAGTGATGTGATAGTAAGCGGTGCATTTAATGCAACCTATCAGCCCGTAGAGTTAGGTATGATAGCACTGTTTGCTATCATATTATTGGATAATGACTACTTTGCCATTGTGGTGACCCCTTAATCTATAAAAGGAGGCCCATGGCACCCGTAGGAAGGGTTGGAAAGTTGACGAACCCACACCCCCATACGAGCGTAGTCGCTGCTGCCCTACGGCAATCCCTGCAGGGCAAGTGTACTGCGCTTCACTTCCCCATTCCACCATCAATCCACTAAAGTAGGAGTAGGGTCTTACGCCTCGCGGCGGCCCGAACCTGGGTAAATTGCTTGTGCATGCTCTCTGTCGTGCTGCAGTGCGTTGGTCTGCTCTTTGTGCAACGCGATGTCCCCCTCCCGAACCAGCAAGGAGCCTCCTGGTCCCATAGGTGGTCATGGATATCCCGCGATAGACTCCCTTGGGGGGGGGGGCTCCACCCCGCGGGCTCCCCTCTCTTTCTCCCCTATGGCCCATGAAGGCCCATTACTTCCCCGGGGGGTTCCGGTAACCCCTCGGTACCCCGATAAATATCTGAAACGTCCCAAAACCATTCCGGTGTCCGAATACCTTCGTCCAATATATCAATCTTTACCTCTCGACTATTTCGAGACTCCTCGTCATGTTCGTGATCTCATCTGGGACTCCGAACAATCTTCGGTCACCAAAACACATAACTCATAATACAAATCGTCATCGAACGTTAAGCGTGCGGACCCTACGGGTTCGAGAACTATGTAGACATGATCGAGACACATCTCTGACCAATAACCAACAGTGGAACCTGGATGCTCATATTGGTTCCTACATATTCTACGAAAATATTTATCGGTCAAACCGCAATAACAACATATGTTATTCCCTTTGTCATCGGTATGTTACTTGCCCGAGATTCGATCATCGATATCCTCATACCTAGTTCAATCTCGTTACCGGCAAGTCTTTTTACTCGTTCTGTAATGCATCATCCCATAACTAACTCATTAGTCACATTGCTTGCAAGGCTTATAGTGATGTGCATTACCGAGAGGGCCCAGAGATACCTCTTCGATACTCGGAGTGACAAATCCTAATCTTGATCTATGCCAACCCAACAAACACCTTCGGAGACACCTTTAGAGCATCTTTATAATCACCCAGTTGCGTTGTGACGTTTGATAGCACACAAGGTGTTCCTCCGGTATTCGGGAGTTGCATAATCTCATAGTCAGAGGAATATGTATAAGTCATGAAGAAAGCAATAGCAATAAAACTTAAATATCATTATGCTAAGCTAACGGATGGGTCTTGTCCATCACATCATTCTCTAATGATGTGATCCCATTCATCAAATTACAACACATGTCTATGGTTAGGAAACTTAACCATCTTTGATTAACGAGCTAGTCAAGTACAAGCATACTAGGGACACTCTGTTTTGTCTATGTATTCACACATGTATCAAGCTTCCTGTTAATACAATTCTAGCATGAATCATAAACATTTATCATGATATAAGGAAATATAAATAAAACTTTATTATTGCCTCTAGGGCATATTTCCTTCACCACCAAACTATGTAAGCAGTACCTTCACACAAATAACAGAAATTTGCAATCCAACGCGTTAGATGGGTTGTCAATCCCTCCTCGATATTGAGATAGATTAAATAGTATAAGATTGCATAAATAGATCTGATGAAAACACAAAATAAAATAAATAAAGAAAAAGTGCAGCAAGGTATTTTTGGGTTTTTGGATAAATAGATCTGAAGCAATATGGTCGAAAATAGACTCGAGGGCCGTAGATTTCACTAGAGCCTTCCCTCGAGAAAATAGCATACAGTGGGTAAACAAATTACTGTTGGGCAATTGATAGAAAAGCAAATAATTATGATGATATCCAAGGCAATGACCATGTATATAGGCATCACGTCCAAGATTAGTAGACCGAAATGATTCTGCATCTACAACTATTACTCCACACATCGTCCGCTATTCAGCATGCATCTAGTGTATTAAGTTCATGAAGAAATGGAGTAATGCAATAAGGACGATGACATGATGTAGACAAGATCTATTCATGTAGGAATAGACCCCATCTTTTTATCTTTTATAGCAACGATACATGTGTGTCATGTCTCTTTCTGTCACTGAGATTGAGCACCGCAAGATTGAACCCATCACAAAGCACCTCTTCCCATGGCAAGAAAAATCAATCTAGTTGGCCAAACTAAACCATAGTTTCGGAGAAGAAATATGAGACTATAACAATCTTGCATATAAGAGTTCAACAAAGACTCAAATAATATCCATAGATAGATCTGATCATAAACTCACAATTCATCGGATTCCAACAAACACACCGCAAAAAGTCATTACATCAAATAGATCTCCGAGGAGAACATTGTATTGAAGATCAAAAAGAGAGAACAAGCCATCTAGCTATTGCCTGCGGACCCGTAGATCTGTGGTAAACTACTCACACATCATCGAAGGAGCACCAATGAGGATGATGAACCCCTCCGTGGTCGTTTCCCCCTTCGGCAAGGTGCCGGAAAAGGGCCCTAGATTGGATCTTGTGGTTCTGGAACTTGCGGCGGTTGAGACTCTGATCTCTCGACTCCCCTAGGATTTCTGGAATATTTGGGTATTTATATAGCTAAGAGGCGGTGGAGAGGGGGCCTGTGGGCCCCACTACCCACCAGGGCGCGTCAAGGGCCTCTAGCGTGCCTTGGTGCCTTATGGGCACCATGGGCCTCCGCTCCGGTACTTCCTTGGCTCCCAAGTTGTCTTCTGGGTAGAAAAAAATCTCCAAAAAGTTTCGTGGCATTTGGACTTCGTTTGGTACTGATATTTTGCGAAGTAAAAAACAAGCAAAAAATAGCAATTGGCACTGGACACTATGTCAATAAGTTAGTCCCCAAAAATGATATAAAGTTGCTATAAAATGGATACAAAACATCCAAGACTGATAATATAACAACATGGAGCAATAAAAAAATTATAGATACGTTGAAGACGTATCAGCATCCCCAAGTTTAATTTCTGCTCGTCCTCGAGTAGGTAAATGATAAAAACAGAACTTTTGACGTGGAATGCTGCCTAACATGTTCATCTCATAATCTTTTCTTTTGTAGCATGGACATTTGGACTTTTAGATGATTTAAAGCAATAGTCTATATTTGACATGAAGACGTCAATAATCAAGCATATCAACAAACAACCATGTCTTTCAAAATATTAACACTAAAGAAATCTATCCCTAGCCCATTATGCTCAATCATTGATCCATTCATGAAACACACTGAAATATTAACTATGCTCAATGGACAAGTATGATAATAGTGTTCCCTAGTTGGTGTTTTATAAAAGAGGATGGAGACTCAATAAAAATAAAAATTGCATGAAGTAAATAGATAGGCCCTTCGCAGAGGAAAGAAGAGATTTGTAGAGGTGCCAGAGCTCAAAATTTAAATTGAGAGATAAAACTATTTCTAACAAACTAAGTAATATTCTCATGGTCTGAGAAATTAAGTAAACATTAACACTTTATATGAAAATTCCCGTAGCATAATAACGATATTATCTCTGAGTAATTCATCAGTTAAGTCTATCCAACACCATTGTTATTGTTTTGGTAACAATGTGTTCTCATTATTGATAGCATCCTTGTTACTATGACAATGCCCATGATTAGAAAATTGTGTGCGGCGGACCACTTCATCACAATTGTGTGTGATGTGCCCCTTATCCCACACCTACGAGCGTTGACGATTTGGCCCTCTATG
This sequence comes from Triticum aestivum, assembly GCF_018294505.1. Classification (NCBI taxonomy): domain Eukaryota; kingdom Viridiplantae; phylum Streptophyta; class Magnoliopsida; order Poales; family Poaceae; genus Triticum; species Triticum aestivum. The sequence continues at coordinate 272,027,926 of NC_057796.1, read as the reverse complement.
TCCGATGTGGCTTTTGAACCACGTGGGTAATCAAATCTACACTAGTGTACTTTGCATAGTACAAGCTACTACAAAAACATATTATATTTAGTTACGGAGGGAGTAGAATTTTAAGGCGAAACTTAATTACGTCTATACCAACTAATAAAGCAAGGTGTGTTTTTCTGATTTTTTTATCTGCTCACCGCCGAAAAGATTATTTCCTATCCAAGGTGGCACTAATTTTTTGTGCGTCAGTATGCTAGAAAAGAAAATTTGGTTTCCAGAATTTCATACATGCGTTGTGCCCGCTGTGGCCCAGCGGAGCCATCCCACTTATTTTCCTATCCATGTAGCTGGAAAAACCCTGTTTGCCGCACGCGGCGAAAAATAAATCAGACCTTCGTACAGGTTGCCCAAGACTGGGCCAACCCGTTTTCCATTTTTTTGTGTTTTGTTTCTATTTTTCTTTTTATATTCCTTTCTCTTTTTCTTCCCTATTTCTTTCTCCCTTCCCCTTCCAAGTTTTATTTTACTTTTTTAGTCTTTAACGTCAATTCAAAATTTTCAAAAAATATCAAAACTTGATTTTTTTTTAAATTTTGGGAAAACGTTCAAAATTTTGTTCCCATTTTGAAAAATGTACAGAACTTTAATTTTTTTTTGTTCTCTTTAGAAATTTGTTCAAAATTCAAAAAAAATCTAATTTTTCAAAAATGTTTTAGTTCTCCAAAATTGTTCAGGATTTAAAAAAAATGTTCCAAATTCGAAAATTATTCTTATTTTAGCGAAATGTTCACAAATTCAAGGCAATTTTTTAAATAGTCCTACATTACATACAATCTACCAATTTATATAAGTGTGCGAAATTACAAGTAGTGATAAGCTGGATGAAGGACAGATGGACTAAGCTGGATGAAGGATGGATGGATTGGTACGTGACCTGGTTGGAAAAGGACCCTGAATTTCTTAAAATAAACTCTCTTTTTTTAACAAATTCTTGTGTTTTCCAAAAATGTTCAATCTTTTTAAAAAGAAAATTACATTTTAAAAAATACATCATATTCGAAAAATATTATTATTTTAGTGAAATGTTCACAAATTCAAAACAATGTTCATGTTTGAAAATACACATTTTCTAACAAAAATCTGAATATTCCAAACATTTTCCCGCTTTCAAAAATTGTTCACAAAATCAAAAAATGTCTGTGTTTTTATAAAAGGTTCATGTTTTAAAAAAATGTTTGTGAATTTAAGAAAATTCTCCTGTTTCAAATTTTGTTCATGTTTTCCCAAAAATGTATGCAATTTTTTTAAAAAAATCGCATTTTTTAAAACTGTTCGGGATAAAATGTTCGAAGAATATTCGGCAATTCATTATTATTATTATTGGAAATTTTCGAAAAATAAAAATGTGTCAAATCTAGCGCTGCAGTATGTTCTTAAATATTGGTGCTAGCCATTGGTTAGTCTGACGTGTTTGTTCGAGTGGATGGTGGGACTTGGTCGGCTCTTCGAGGACGTGAGATCGATCCTTCAACTCGTTTTGTTTTTGGATTTTTACTCGTGTCTTACAAACACGGGTCGTTTCGGTGCCTGGACCTTTCACAGGCCACGCAACTTAGCCGGTCACCTATCATGTAAATAAGCAAAAATATTTTAAATAGTCCCATGTTGCTCCTTTGCATGCAGTTGTATCAATTTATATACGTGTGTGAAACTACATGTGGTAAGCTGGATGAAGGATGGATGGATTAAGCTGGACAAAGGATGGATGGATTAGTAGGTGAACTAGCTGGAAAAAACCATGTATTTCTTGAAAGGAATTTCAGGACACACCCTGGATTTCTTGAAGATTGCTGCCCAAAGAAAAGAGAAGAGAAAACCCGATTATGTGAGCTAGATGCATGAAAAAGAGAAGACCCGGCTCACTCCCGTACTATGAAACTTCACACCTTAAATCCCCTCGATCAATTAACGAAAAAAATAGCAGAGTAGAATTAACTCCGTCGTACTATATCGGGCTAGTACATGGAAAAGATAAGACCCGCCTCACTTCCATATTATGAAACTTCATATCTTAAAAATCTCCTCGAATGAAAGGAAAATAGATTGAATAATTCACGGGCCTTCTATGGTGTGCGATGACCTAACAAAAGCCTTAAATCCCCTCGATCAATTAACAAAAAAATAGCAGTGATTACTTCACAAGCGGCGAAACCCAGAACTTAAATGTTTCTTTTCGGCCTGCACACAGGGTTTTGCTTGCACGTATAATTCACACTAAATTTAAATGCACACTACTTATTCTCGCGTTGCAACGCACGAACATATTATACCAGTCCTTTATAAAGCACCAGTCCTTTATAAAGCACATAATGTGTCCTGTCTCTATCGCTTGTGCGTGCACGATAAGGCGTGTCGTGCATGAGTATGTACGAAGTGCACAAAATACGCCCACTGAATCTAGTCTAGAGTGGCTCCATGCATGCGAGTTCATCTCCATCGTCTGTTCGCTGCATCGGCATGAACCCGCACAACACCACCGGCCAGATCCAAGAAAGGCGAACATGCCATTGACCAGGCCACGGCGCCGGCACAAATGTCCGTGTCGACTGCTCCTTTGCCGTTTGCCACGAACGCACACCTGCCCTTCACACAAACGAACAAAACGACCTGACCACCGTTAGCACACTAGCCACTTTTAGCAACTCGTCGATCAAGCCTGGCCATTGCGATCGATCACGACGAGGGCGTTGGAATGAGGGGCGGAGGAGGGGCCGGCGATAAGCAGCCGGCCAACGGCATGCATAGCGGCGCCGGCGGTGCCTCAGCCGGCAAGCCCAGGTCTTATTTCCTCTACGGCATCCTCCTCTACGTCGTCCTGCCCGTGCTGTTCCTGTACATGGTCGTCGCCGCGATCTCGCCCATCTACAACCCGCGGTGCTCGCCGGAGGGCGCCGGCGCCATGGTGCATTTCGTGGTGGCCAACCCGAATGCATCCTCGTCAAACACTTCGATGAGGCCGCCGATGGTGTCGGCGGACGATGCGCCCACCGGGCTGCGGCACATCGTGTTCGGCATCGGCGCCTCGTCGGCGCTGTGGGAGAGCCGTAAGGAGTACATCAAGCTGTGGTGGCGGCCGGGGCGGATGCGAGGGTTCGTATGGATGGACAAGCCCGTGGAGGAGTTCTACTCCAAGAGCTCGCGCACGGGGCTCCCGGCGATCATGGTGAGCTCGGACACGTCCAAGTTCCCGTACACGCACGGGGCCGGCAGCCGGTCGGCGCTGCGGATCTCCCGCATTGTCTCGGAGAGCTACCGCCTCGGCCTCCCGGGGGTCCGGTGGTTCGTCATGGGAGACGACGACACGGTGTTCCTCCCGGAGAACCTGGTGCACGTGCTGTCCCGGTACGATCACACGCAGCCGTACTACATCGGGTCGCCGTCCGAGAGCCACATCCAGAACCTCATCTTCTCCTACGGCATGGCGTTCGGCGGCGGCGGCTTCGCCATCAGCCGCGCGCTGGCGGAGGAGCTGGCCAAGATGCAGGACGGGTGCCTGCACCGGTACCCGGCGCTGTACGGCAGCGACGACCGCATCCACGCGTGCATGTCGGAGCTGGGCGTGCCCCTGACGCGCCACCCGGGGTTCCACCAGTGCGACCTGTGGGGCGACGTGCTGGGCCTCCTGGGCGCGCACCCCGTGGCGCCGCTGGTGACGCTGCACCACCTCGACTTCCTGGAGCCGGTGTTCCCGACGACGCCGTCGCGGGCCGGGGCGCTGCGGAAGCTGTACGACGGCCCCGTGCGGCTCGACTCGGCGGCGGTGGCCCAGCAGTCGGTATGCTACGACGGGGAGCACCAGTGGACGGTGTCGGTGTCGTGGGGGTTCGCGGTGATGGTGGTGCGCGGGGTGCTGTCGCCGCGGGAGATGGAGACGCCGGTGCGGTCGTTCCTCAACTGGTACCGGCGCGCCGACTACACGGCCTACTCGTTCAACACGCGGCCCGTGGCGCGGCAGCCGTGCCAGAAGCCCAACGTGTACTACATGCGCGACTCGCGGATGGACCGGCGCCGGAACGTGACGGTGACGGAGTACGAGCGGCACCGCGTGAAGCCGCCGCCCTGCCGATGGCGCATCGCCGACCCGGCCGCGCTCCTCGACCACATCGTCGTCCTCAAGAAGCCCGACCCCGATCTCTGGAAAAGGGTAAGCACACTCACACACGCGCGCTGCTTTTGCTTCTCCCTTTCCATTCTTGAAACACGATACACATTTTTGGTCGTTAATTCACGAGTTCATTGCTGCCATTGCAAATCGCGCAGTCTCCGAGGAGAAATTGCTGCAAGGTGATATCGTCGCCGAAGAAGGGGGAAAACCGGTCGATGACGATCAACGTCGGGGTGTGCAGAGAAGGCGAGTTCGCCAAGATTTAACTGACTGACCGGGATTTGGTTGGTGCTCTGCCCAGCTTAGTTAGCTTCATATTCTGCATGTACATACGTACCTTGACCTTTGGCCATGTTGCTTGTGCATGCAGTGGGATTTGTTAAATAGGGGAGGAGGAGAGGTGATAGCGGCGGCGGAATAGGGTCCCGGCCGGAGCGGGAAACGAAGGCCCAGCCAAGATTATTACTCATAGGACGGGACAAAAGTAGCTCGTTAATTAGCCTTAGCTGATCGATCGATCGGTCGACCTGTCGATCCGCCGGGTCGGTCAGACTCGGATGGGTGCTGAACTGCTGACTGGTAGTAGTACACCGCGACGGCGCGTGCATGCATGAGATGTGAGGATGATATGCGACGGCGTCTGTGTAGAATAGGAAGTGCCGGGAGGTTCCTTTGTGCTTTTGGTGTAAGCTATGTTTCCATCGTGCAGAGGAGCACGGCCGACTTGAATTAGCAGAAACAATTGTGTTTAATTATTGGTTGAGGAAAACAAAAGGACCGCACAAAGAGATTTTTTTTAAGCGAAGACGCACGTCGCGTCCGGCTTTAAATTAATAAAGCCCCAAGGCGGCATCCAGACAAGGTATCAACGTTACAACCCACCTTAAAAGGTTCCTTGGGCTCGCAGGCCCGGCACTGAGACAGTTCAAAGACATTAACTAACACACAAAAGCGGAGCGAGACAAGTAGCTCAACGCAAAATACTCAAGCTGGATGTTCTTCCTGCCGCGCTTTCACCATGCACAGCTTGATCTGCTCCATGATCCTGGTCATGCGGTCCTCATCACGCGGCTTCCCCAACGGTGCCCAAGCCTGTAAGAAGATATGGCATTTGAAAAGGATGCCAGCTGGGTGTGCCGGAAACTTATGTTCTATGGTGATTTTGTTCCGCACAGTCTAAGAGACCAAAGAAGCGCCCCTACGCAACGCCACACTACCCTCGCGTTGGCACCCTTCTGCGTCGTCAATATAAGCAATAAGTCGTCGCTAGAGTGCGGGTTCCAATTCTGATTGAAAGCTTCTCTCACCGCACTCCACGCAAATCTAGCTAAACAACACCCGAAGAACACATGGTTTGTTAGACTAAGTATATTGTAGATATACGTGTTGTAACGTATCCTGTATTTGTACGGTTCCCTCTTATAAATATATGACAGTCGTACCCACCAAGGGTATCGAGCATTGTTCCAAACCCTAGTTTGTCTAACATGGTATCAGACGACGCGTTCGATCCGCGCCGTGCTTCCGCCTCCTCTGCCGCCGCCGCCGCATCGGCTTCCGCCGCCGTGCCGGCTCCCTCGACCCTGGCGATGGAATCACCCTTCATGGCGTCTACTCCGCTCGCCTGGGCTCGTCCGACTGCATCGGGCTCGCGTCAAACGGCGCTGCCCCAATCTCCCGCACTGGATCCATCAGCGCCGTCCCGTGACGCATCGCACTCCTACGGCACCCCTACCCAGCAGCCCTACGGCGCCCCTACCCAGCAGCTCTACGGCGCCTCTACCCAGCAGCCGCTCTACAACGCCCCGTTGCCATACGGTGGGATTCCTCCACCGGCTTTGTCTAATGATGCGCCGCCGGCTTCTAGATCGTATGGCGCTCCCGTTCAGGTGCCCTACGACGGGCCGTATCCCACGCCGTCGCCGACGCCGTATGTACCTTCCTCCGCGGTGTCCTCGATGCCATATGGCGCGCCCTACATCGCCCCTTGGTCGTATGCCGTGCCTTCCCCGCAGCCCTACGGCGTGCCTCCTACGGTGTCCTACGGTCATCACCAACACTACCGTGAGCCACCGTCGGCCGATGCGCTGATCCCATACAGTGCTCCTCCGACGTACGACTCGCCGCCCTCCGCATCGGTGGCTGAACCAGGACCGTTCCACTTCGCTCATATGGTGACGGTGAAGCTCTCTGCTGATAACTACCTCCTGTGGCGCGCTCAGGTGTTGCCGCTGATGCGTAGTCACTACCTTCGGGGTATGTCGACGGTACGTTGCCGTGTCCTCCGGCCATGGTTCCGGTGCCCTCGGCCGCCGGTGGCTCCGTCATGGTGTCCAACCCTGCTCATCGTCGGTGGATCGCTCACGATCAAGCTATCCTGGGTGCCATTCAGTCCTCGCTCACTCCCTCCATGGACGGCATGGTGGTCTTTGCCGCGACGTCAAGGGATGCATGGGCCACGCTCGACTCCAGCTTCTCCTCGCAGTCGCTGGCATGTTCCTCTGCCATTCGTAATCAGCTGGGTGAGGTCAAGAAGAACGATCTCTCCGTCACGGCCTTCTTCAACAAGGTCAAAAATTTGGCCGATACACTGTCATCCATTGGGAAGCCTCTCCGTGATGAGGAGTTTACTTCGTTCATCCTCAATGGGCTTGATGAAGACTATGATTCTCTTGTTGAAAACGTTAATGGACGTGACACGCCGATGCCGCCTCGCGACCTCTACGCGCGCCTCCTCAACACCAAACAGCGGCTCGCTGCTCGCCGCTCCGTCGGCGTCTACATAGAAGGCCCTTCTGCGAACGTTGCTCTCCATGGGGGTGCCCGTGGTGCCAAGCAGAAAACGCCGCTGTCCACGGGCAACCAGCCCCGTTCGCCCGCCCACCTCCTCCGACGGCTGGCCGCAAGCGGCTACACTGCGAGGCATGTGGTGGTGGGGTTGAGTGTCAGCTCTACGGCATTGAGGGGCACTTGGCGTCCCGATGTCATCGTCACTTTAAACGTGATTTCCTAGGCATTGGCAACAATGGGAAGGGCAACGAGAAGCAAGCTGCTCTCGCTACACAGGAGCCTGGGTTCACTCCTTCATATTCTATGGATCCGGCCTGGTACATGGACACAGGCGCCATGAACCATTTGACGAGCCAGCTTGACAAGCTGGCCACTCGCCAGCCCTACACCGGTCATGATCATGTCCGCACTGCCAATGGATCAGGTATGCCCATCTCACATGTTGGTTAGGCATCTCTCCTTTCATGTACCACTAAAACCTTGCGTCTTCTTGATGTCCTTCGTGTTCCTTCAGTCACACATACTTCACTCTCGGTTCCTAAATTAACTCGTGATAACAATGTGTTTGTTGAGTTTCACCCTTTCCATTTTTTTGTTAAGGACCGGGACACGAGGGACGTTCTACTTAGTGGTCGAGCTTGCGACGACTTATATGCGCTTGATGTTCCATGAGTATCTCAAGTTTTCAGTGGTGTTCGGGTGTCATCGTCGCAGTGGCATTCTCGCCTTGGTCACCCTGCCACTCCCATTGTGCGCCATGTGCTTCATCGTCATCGTCTTCCCGTTGAGTCGAGTAATAAGGAGTTTCTAGTGTGTGATGCCTGTCAACAAGGCAAGAGTCATCAGTTGCCTTTCTATGTATCAAGTCGTGTTGTCAAGGCTCCTCTCGAACTTGTGTTTTCAGATGTGTGGGGCTATGCCCAAACTTCTGTCAGTGGTCACAACTATTATGTCAGTTTCATCGATGCTTTCAGTCGCTTTACTTGGATTTATCTTATTAAGCGCAAATCTGATGTGTTTCATGTCTTTATGCAATTTCAAGCACATGTTGAGTGGTTGCTTAAGCACAAAATTATTCATGTCCAGTCCAACTGGGGGGGGGTGAATATCGTAATCTTAACAGCTTCTTTCAGAAGCTTGGCATCTCACACCATGTGTCTTGTCCTCATACACATCAGCAGAACGGTGCAGCTGAGCGCAAGCACTGTCACATAGTTGAAACTGGTCTAACACTTCTTGCACATGCCTCTATCCCGTTTCGGTTCTGGAGCGATGCTTTTGTTACTGCTTGTTTTTTGATAAACAGGATTCCCACACGACTTCTTCACATGAAGTCTCCTCTAGAAGTGTTGCTTCATGAAACTCCAGATTACTCCCTCCTCAAAGTGTTTGGTTGTGCGTGTTGGCCACATCTTCGTCCGTACAATAAGCATAAACTTGAGTATCGATCAAAAAAATGTGTGTTTCTTGGGTACAGTCCTCTCCACAAAGGTTACAAGTGTCTCCACATTCCGACGAATCGTGTTTACATTTCCCATGATGTTGTGTTTGATGAGACTGTCTTCCCTTTTTCCACGCTCACATCACCCACTGATACTCCCGTCACTGAGTTGCACTCTTTTCCAGTTTTGCCTGATCAATTTGTGGATGCTGCATATTCTCCTCTGTTGTTGCCTAACCATGGTGCAGGGACTGGACGAGGTGCTCGACTTGAGCTTCTTGACGATGATGCGGCCTCAACTGCGCCAGCTGCCGCTATGCCGGCTGCTCCCGCCGCTACGCCGGCTGCCCCCGACGTCGATCGTGCGTGCATGCCCCATGCACGTGGATCTGACGGGGCGCCCGCGCCACCTGGGTCGGCGGTCTCGCTGTTGCCTGGGCCGGCTGAACCCGTGGAGCTGTCGCCCGGGCCGGCTGAACCCGCGGCGCTGTCAACTGGGCCGGGGGCCTCACCGATTGCTGCTCCGGGTGGATCTTCTTCGCCTGGCCGGTCGTCACCGGTCACACCGGACCTGTCTTCGCCGACTATGACCGTGCCACCGAACGCGATCATTGACTCACCCGTAGGCGCGTCCTCCTCGCCGCTGATGGACAGTGGCTCCTCTGTGGTGGCAGATCCACCACCACCTCCGCCTGTCGTCCTGCGTCCCCATACTCGCAGCAAGATGAGTGGCATCTTCCAACCGAAGAAGCGCACTGACGGCACTGTTGCGTGGCTTGCGGCCTGTATGGCGCATGCTGAGGCTGACCCTACGACTGAACCGCGACATTTTCAGGCAGCACTTGGCATTCCACACTGGCGTGCTGCGATGGAGCAGGAGATGCATGCTCTTCAAAGAAACAACACTTGGCGTCTGGTTCCACCTCCATCTGGTGTCAATGTCATTGACTCTAAATGGGTATTCAAGGTGAAGAAACATGCTGATGGCTCCATTGAGATGTACAAGGCACGTCTGGTTGCCAAGGGATTCAAACAATGGTATGGCATTGATTACGAAGACACATTTAGTCCTGTTATTAAACCAGCTACTATTCGTGTTCTTCTCTCCTTGGCTGTTACTCGAGGATGGTCGCTTCGACGGCTTGATGTTCAGAATGCTTTTCTCCATGGAGTTCTGGAAGAAGAGGTTTATATGCGTCAGCCGCCAGGTTTTGTTGATCCTGCTCAGCCACATCATTTGTGTCGCCTTGTCAAAGCTCTTTATGGTCTGAAGCAGGCCCCTCGTGCGTAGCATGCACGTCTTGGTGCTGCTCTTCGTGCGCATGGGTTTGTCCCTTCTAGAGCGGACACGTCTCTGTTTATTCTTCAGCGACCTGAGGTGACTATGTACATTCTGGTCTATGTTGATGACATCATCCTTTTCAGTTCGTCCGCTGCTGCTACGGATCGGCTTGTGTCCTCTCTTGGTGCTGAGTTTGCTGTTAAGGATCTTGGGAGACTGCATTATTTTCTGGGTCTGGAGGTTCTTCATTCTGATGGTGGCTTGACTCTTACTCAGAAGAAGTACTCTCAGGATCTCCTACGTCGTGCAGGTATGTTGCAATGCAAGGCTCCTACGACTCCCATGTCTGCCACAGACAAACTGATAGCTCTTGCTGGTGACTTGCTCTCTCCTGAGGACGCCACTGAGTACCGCAACATTGTGGGTGGGCTACAGTACTTGCTCATTACTCGACCAGACATATCATTTGCAGTTAACCCTGTGTGCCAGTACCTTCATGCACTGCGTGATCCTCACTGGTCAGCCGTTAAGCGCATCTTGCGCTATGTTCGTCACACTGGTTCATATGGTCTCCATCTTCAGCCTGCACATTCTGGACTGATCTCAGCATTTTCTGATGCCGATTGGGCTGGTAGTCCTGATGATTGGCGATCCACGGGGGGACATGTTGTGTTCTTTGAACCTAACTTGATCGCCTGGCAAGCTCGCAAGCAAGCCACGGTGTCTCAGAGTAGTACTGAAGCCGAGTACAAAGCAGTTGCTAATGCCACCGCTGAGATCATGTGGGTGCAGTCGTTGCTTCGAGAGTTGAAGGTCTCTCCAACTCAGCCACCTGTCCTTTGGTGTGATAACATCGGTGCCACATATCTCTCATCCAATCCAGTATTTCATGCACGAACAAAGCACATCGAAGTTGACTATCATTTTGTCAGGGAACGTGTTGCTCAGAAGCTCCTTCAGATCAAGTTTGTTTCTTCTAAGGATCAGCTTGCTGATATTTTCACTAAACCCTTGCCCTTACCTTCTTTTGAAGGATGTCGACGCAATCTTAACCTTTTGAGTGTTTCACGACATAGTTAAGATTGAGGGAGGGTGTTAGACTAAGTATATTGTAGATATACGTGTTGTAACGTATCCTGTATTTGTACGGTTCCCTCTTATAAATATATGACAGCCGTACCCACCAAGGGTATCGAGCATTGTTCCAAACCCTAGTTTGTCTAACATGGTTAGCGTTCTCCCCGAGTTTGCAAGTGGCGCATGTCCCGTCCGCCGGCCCGTTCCGCTTGGCCACGTTATCCGAAGTAGGAAGGCGGTTTCGGAACATTTGCCACATAAATTTTTTGATCTTAAGGGGAATGCCTGCTTTCCATAGCCCCCTAGCCATGTCTAGCTCGTTTCCCTCTATCAGCTTATCGTATAAAGATTTCACCGAGAAATTCCGGGATGAGGTTAGCGACCAAGTTATAGCATCACTATCCTGGCTGAGAGTCCTCCCCTCGAGGTCCGCCACGAGTGCACCCCAGGAGGCAGCCTCTCCTGCCTCCAGCATCCTGAAGAAGGAGATCGCCGGGGGATGCACGTGCAAGGCATCAGCCACCAAGATTTAGTGTCCGTGGCCAATTGGTATAGCTCGGGGTGAGATTGCCACAGCAGTAAATGGCCCCACCAACAGTCGAGCCAAAACCGTGTGGATGAGCCATTATTCACGTTGAAACGAGCTCCCACCGAGAAAGCCGGCCTCACCGCTTGGATCCCGTTCCAAAATGCGGAGCCCTTGGCCTTGGCCTTGAAAAGATTTCCATCCGGGAAATATTTCGCATGGAGGATCTCCGCCCAGAGTCCTGACTCATTTTGGGCAAGGCGCCACCACCACTTGGTGAGCAGTGCAACATTCATTAATTTAGAGTTCATGATCCCCAAACCACCAAAAAATTTAGGTCTGCAAACCGCTGCCCATTTCACCAAGTGGTACTTTCGTTTAGTCCCGGTTCCTTTCCAAAAGAATCGGGAGCGCGGCGTGTCAAGTTTGGCATGAACACCGTCTGCAAGCAAAAACATCCCCATTGTGAAAAGGGGTAGCGAGGACAGGCTCGAGTTAGTTAAGATAAGTCTAGCCATTGAGGACATAAACCTCCCGCGCCATGGGCTAACCCGATTAACCACTTTGCCATAAAGTGGCGCCCAGTCCGCAATGGTGAGGTTCTTGTGAGAGATCGGGAGGCCAAGGTATTTGATCGGGAATCTCCCGTTCTTGCAATTGAGCAAGTTGGCCACCCGAGTACTCTCATGATCCACCATCCCAATGGTGATCACTTCGCTTTTAAGGAAATTGATCTTAAGCCCCGACAGGATCTCAAAAGCGAGGAGCAGCAACTTTATCGAGGCGATACTATGATCGTCAGGTTCAAATAAAAGCATCGTATCGTCTACGTATTGAAGGTGAGTAACGCCACCGGGGATGAGATGCGGGACGAGCCCTCGAATGTGTCCCGCCGCTCTGGCTTTGTTTGTCATAGCCGCTAGGGCATCCACAACAAAGTTGAAGATTAGTGGCGAGCTCGGGTCGCCCTGCCGAAGTCCACGTTTGTTGTGGAATAACTTGCCCAAAGTACCATTGATGGTAACCGCTGTGTGCCCACTACCCACTAGGTGCATAATGCGGTGAACGAAGCCTGCCTCAAAACCCTTTTTGAGGAAGACCTCACGCACGAACTCCCAGTTCACGCGGTCGTATGCTTTCTCAAAATCCAGTTTGAGGAGCACACCTTGAGACTTGTTGCGTTTTAGCTCGTGCACTATTTCGTGGAGCGCAATCGGACCTTCTAGGATGTTACTGTGTTTGAGGAAACCGGTCTGACTAGAGTTAATGACGCGTTGCGCCACCAGGGCCAAGCGCGAGGCATAGGCTTTGGCGCAAATTTTGAACGGAACGTTGATCAGTGTGATCGGCCTAAAGAGTTTGATATCATCCGCCCCTTTTACTTTAGGAATCAGGCTAATAGCACCGTAATTAAGGCGCGACAAGTCAACCGTACCCATAGCGAAACCGTTCACAATCTCGTAAAACAAGTTTTTGAGGTAGGGCCAAAACTTTTTGAAGAACTCAACAGGCCACCCGTCCGGCCCGGGAGCCGTGTCGTTTTTCATGTCATCTAGAGCTTTGTCTATTTCCTCCGGGAGAAAGGAGAGAGCGAGCCCTTCGTTCTCTTCCTGTGAAACCCGTTCCGAAGGTTCCCACAAGTCCTCCCGGAGGCAAAGCGGTTTTTCCTCAGCCATCCCCAAAAGGCCAATGAAAAACTCATAGATGTGGGATACGATTTGCTCGTTGGTCAGAAGGAGGCCATTGTCAGATTGAAGGCGTAGGATAGTACTTTTGCGTTCGCCGGGATAATAGCATTTACACCCGGGCACCTCAAACCGTCCCTAAACGTCCGAACGGCCGGCTGACCGACGCTTCTCATATCCAGCCCATATGGGTGGATATGGGGAGGCCCAGGTGCGTTCGCCAGGTCTGATCCGGCCCACCTCGGCCCCACATATATTCACCCCCATCCTTTTGCCAGGCCAAACCCTAGAGACACCACTCCACTCCGCTTCGCCCCCAAGCTCACTTCCGACGACCTCCGGTCTTCTCGGGCATGGCGAACAATCGATCTTACTCCGGACACTCTGGATCCGCCGACTGGGTGTCATCCCATGCGGGGTGGAGGAGGCTATGGTTGTCCACATTACCCTTCGTCGCTCCCGGGAGGACTGCGCCCAACCGACGACGGGATCAGTCTGGCACGCATCCATTGAATTGGCAGAACAGGCGCTCGGATCCGTCGGGGCTGGAGCATCACGGTCCGTTAGCCTCTCATCTCCGGTCCATCGAAGTATGAGTGCTACAGGGACCGGTGCGCGAGACATGGCAGAGGTGGCAGATGTAGCAGCGCTCGCTGCCGCAGAGGAGGAAGTCATCCGTGCCCGCATCCTAAAAAGCGGCACAGGAGGAAAACATGCGCCCTCTCCCGAGAGCAAAATCGGGCGGTCCGTGCCATGGCTAAAATGCCCCCCCCCCCAAGAGGGGAGGGAGGACAGCGACAAGTCGCTCAACTCCGACAAAGAGCAGATCTGGCTTGATCCATTTTGTGCTTTCGAGTGCTACTTCCACCAGAAAGACAACAAGGGCGACAGGAAGAGCAAGGGCAAGGTCGGCCGTGGATGATCCATAGTGGTATGTAGGTAGAGCATGCCAATTTTTGGTAGTCCGGTGGCATGTGCTTATTTAGCTGATGGATTCGAGTTTACATTTACGTTGCATGTGTTTGTATGGATTTGAGGTGTCTGCTTGTGCAAAAGGAAATTTAAGGTGTGACCGGTCACTGTCCCGAACGCGCACAAACACGTTCGTGGATGTTTGAGGGCCTGGATTTGGTCAGCGGATGTAGATGCTCTAATGAAGTAGTAGTGGATGATATGGACATGAAGTTATGCTCACGAGCTAATATGCTCCCTCATAAATAGTAAAATCGGAAAATAGTAAACAAATCAAAAGAAATCTGAAATATTTTGGGAACAAACATTACCGAATTTTCAACATGCCTCCAAAGTTTCATGAAGAAACAACATTCCAAAATATTTCCGTAAAAAAAATTTGATACTCCAAAAAGTCTATTTTTTAAAAGCATTTTGGAGCATCAACATTGTTTTTTTACGAGAGCACTTTGGGACATCTTTTCTTACAACATTTGTCAATGTTTGTTAACAAAAACTTTCAGATTTTTTTATTTTGTTTAATATTTTTCCGCATTTACTGTTGAATGAGGATGCATATGAGCTCGCGACCCACCATATTAGAGCATCCAAAAGTGGGCAAGGTGAAGCGTTGAAGATCCCATCCTAGTTTTATTTTTTCTAGCCCTAGTATTTAGTAGAACCTAGTCCTATGTATGTATGAACTTGCTATGTCCATCCTATCCTAGTTGTGTATGAACTTGCTATGTCCAGTTGTCCTACCTAAATTGTGTATGAACTTGATATGTCTATGAATTCGAAATGTCTTATGTGTTTACGTGTGTTAATCAACATTGCATGTTTTTGTATGGCTTGGAAGGTTCGGATATGGGATACGGTTGCATGAACTAACAAATAGGGGTCGAGCCCTTGTTGTCCGTCGACGCATCTGTGGACATACAAAATCAAATTAGGCAAGTACTATGGTTAGAGATGCTCTGACAGCCATCAGGCGTGCGACCATGGCGGGGTGCAGCTCGGTGCGTGCGACGCGACATGCAATAGAGATCGTCGATGCATGGCTCAAGCGACAGTGGACGATGTGCATCATCCACACACACGAGGTGCACGACACAATGCATTATAAAGGTGTGTGCGCTTGTTTTTTTTTCAAAAATATAGAGGTGTGTGTGCTGACCAGTGGACCCTATGTCGACTTGGAATAGTTGGCTATTTGTTCAATAGCCTCGGCGACATGTCTGAGTTCAAAACGTCGACAATAATCCCAGGACCCTGATAATGCCCCAATGTTCGTTTTTTGACCATGGCAAATCAAACGTTTTCGATGACAATTCTTTTAAAAGCAATTTTCTATGGCAACTGTAATGCATGAGAATGGCAAGTTTAGTTGACATGTATGGCAAATCTGTGCTCAGTGTATTTTTTGTCAAGAAATTGTTGTGCATGTCAACTAAACTTGCCATCATCACGTCACTAAAATTGTCATCGAAAACGTTCGATTTTGTCATGATCAAACAGCATAAATACATGAACTATGCAGAAAACAACATAAATGCATAGATTGTTCGGTATTGATTATTTCAGTACTCCATGAAGCATGAACTTACGGCAGTTAAGTCTGAGACACAAAACACATAACCGTGACATAGCACAAAATACATAACCTTGACACGGCCCGGGTGATTTAGAGTAAACTGGATTCTTAACTACGGTGCCTGCAGTCTAAACTAAGGAACACAACAGCCGATGTCCCTGGCGGACCACATTTTGTCTTTCATACGAAAATCGTTAATTGTCTCTGTTCACACCTTTCTGATCCGTCTGATTCTTCATCGGAAAGAGCTCCTTTGCTGGCCCCGGGGGTAACCCTAACACGCCGCCACTCCTCCCCCTCCCTCGCCGCCGCCTGGCGCTGCCGTTGGTGAAGCCCGGCCAGCAGGGGCAGCTGCGGGGCCTTCGCTTCTCAGCCACTCGTGCTCCATGGCTGGTGCGGGGTGGCCGATCAAGTGGTGGCACTGGGCTGCGACGGCCCATCCCCTGGGCGGCGGCGGGAGGCCTGGTGGCGTCTCTTCGAAGGCCTATGCGTCCTTTGCGGTGCGGCGACTGCGGTGGACTTACATCGGGCGGCGGCGTGCCCATGCTCTCCGGCCAGATTTGTTCGGTTTTGGCCGTTGGCAGCGGGCGGGGCACTGAGCCGTCTTCAATGTGGAGCGGCACACTGTAGAGCGGCATGAATGCGGGCAGCTGGCGCCGGACGGGAACGCGCTCGGGCGAGCGAGAAGAGGGTTTGGGTGGGCCAGTGTGGTCAGAAGTGGGAGTGGGAGCTGTCCGGACGCCCGCACAACCCCCCACATTTGCCTACGGTTTGTGGGAGAAAATACGTCTGGTCTGCCCTGTGGATCGATACAGACCTGGCTCACGTTGGATGACTTTCACGATCCAGACGTATCCGGGCGATTTAAAAGTCCGCGTTGAAGATGCCCTAAGTAGTTTTTAAGAGAGCATTACCGTTGAACGTCATCATGTAGAAACAGTTTTGTTTGAAGCAATTATTTGCCTGAAAAAAATGTGTCTATACCACGCAATCTATGAAAAATATCACGGTGAAGACCTGAATAATTCAGGTGAAATGACCTTCCGTTGGTGTACACCCTGTCGTCAAAATTCTCATACCAATAACGGCTCTATGTTCTTTCTGCAAGGAGCAAGGATTTCCAAGATCCAAAGACTTGCAATTGGCCAGCCCCTTCACCATGTCAGGATCCATTACATGTAGAGTTTGTATGCTTCCAGTAGCATACAAGTAGATGGAACCTGACACAACATCAAATTTACGGGAACTTGCAAGGTTTAAATATGCAACTCAAAGGCCATTTATCCATGTTATGGGGCTATAAATCTCGTTGTTTTGATCAAGATTCAGAAACAATGAACACAAGCAGAACTGAAATACGAATACTCTTAAAAGCAAACTTTGTGCTGATTTAATGGCTCAAAAGTGAAGATTGGCCAGCATGGTGAGACACGTTATATACGATATCATCTAAATGACTATAAATTCTAGGAGATAAACAGTTCCTCGTCACAGAACATAACTGGTTTCAGCATCAAGCATCAAAAGGCCTCATTTTTGCTGATTACAATTTTGCATGCCCTATGGAAACCCCACAAATTCTGCTGTACAAGAAAAATAGATCTCTTTCTACAGGAGACCAAGTTGATAAAATACTTACCAAAGCAGGAGAAGGTGAAGTTGCTGTCGACGCGCGGGAGCACCTGCAATCGGAATTATTATAGTAAAACTATTGAATAATCTAGGTTGACAAACTGAAAGTAATCTCGAAATCAGACCCATCAACGAATAGTTATAGTTCTCTGATGTATTTGGCTGAAAAAGTTAAAAGAAACTGAATTAGGTAAATAGTACATCATACCTCTTTTTATAAGTCCATATCTGTTGTTTTTAATGACATAAATGCTTCTCCTTTGCAGGCTATTTTCCGTTGTACGCACTCGCTTCGTATGTGGTCTATGCTACAACGAGCGGAGGTCCAACCGCTGTTCAAGACGGTGTGTACGCGGTTGGAGCAGGTGGCTACGGAGATTTTTACCCAACATGGGTGGCAGCATAACCTCCGGATCGGTCCATCTCACCTTTCGACATAGGCAGTCTATAGGACTCTACTATTGCCGATTTGTCGGCTTTTATTTTTTTCTGGTTGTCAGACTTTTGGTGTTCGGCAGTGTGTATTCTAGTTATGCAGAGGTCGGGTGTTGCTCATAATGCTTTATATCCACTTGATGCTACATTTTGAGTTAATAAAATTGCCCTTTATCAAAAAAACCTAAGTAAAACCGGATGTAGTGCTCGATGACATCGATATGTGAAGTGTAATATCAAAAAGATCAAAGTGAGGTCTTATGAGATGTTTACATTAGATTCCACCAAACGGAAAGAAAACAGGATGTAAACGAAATTTATCACAAGTGCAAGAAATATGTGCTAGTGAATTTTGTCCGGACTGAGTGCACGATTAGGAAATACAGTAACAGAAATCTCTTGTTATCTTGGGAGCAGTCCCTGTGCTGCTAGCTGAGAAAATAAAAGCATCTCCAGCCGTTGGCCCCTCAGGGGCGCCTAAAATCGCCGCCTGGGGGTGAGCCGGCGTAAAAAAAGGCCTGGGGACGAGTTGGTCCCCAGCCGCCGGTCCCAGGGCCGCCCTCAAACGCGTCTAAATTTTTTCAAAAAAGAAAACGTTCGGCGAAGTTCGGCTAAACACGTCTAAATTTCGGCAAACTTTGGCATATATTAGACATGTTCGCGACTTTTTACATAGCAAATATATATATAAAAAAGGAACTGGCTAAACGCGGAGTAGTCGTCGTCGTCGCCGCCATCCTCACCGCTGTCGTCATCGTCGGCCTTCTCCTCCTTGACGCGGCCGTCCCTGGTGGACCCCTGACCAGGGTCGCCATGGCGGACTGGGGGCGGCGGCGCGTCGTCGTCATCGCTGTCTTCGAGGACGACGACTCCTCCTTCGTCGCGGCCCCGGCGGCGCTGCTCGAAGCGCCGCAGGGCGGCGCACTGGCGCTCCCTCGCCATCTTCAGGGAGTCCTTGCGCGCCCATTCCAGGGCCGCGTTGTCATCGAGCTCCACGTCGCTGTGTTCCGTCTTCACGGCGGGGAGACCCGGCTCCGTTTTCACCGGCGCGAGCCCCGGCTCGGTCTTTGGCTTGACGAAGCGCGGAGGAGCCGACGAGGAGGCGCGCCGGCCGCCCTTGTTGATGACGATGCCGGCGCTGCGAGTGCGCCGGCCGAGCGGCGTCTACGCCGCGGGCTCGGCCTTAACGCCGAGCAGCGCCGGAGAGCCGGAGGAGTGGGAAGAAGACCGCGAGGAGGAGTGCGAGGAGGAAGGCGAGGAAGAGCCGAACCTCCTGGGCATCCATTGCCCCGCGCGTCGGCGGTGGGCCGGGGCGGCCGCCCTCGCCGAGGGAGGGTATGCCAGCGGCGGGTTGTTGCCGCCCTCAAGGTGCATCAGCACGCCCTCGAGCGTGCGGCCGGGGACGCCCCACCACAGGTGGCGCCCCTCGCTGTTCTTCGTGCCGCCCACCACCGGCGCCCCGTTGGTGGATGCCAGCCTCTGCTGCTGACGGCGCTCGAAGTACGCCGCCCACGCCGCGTGGTTGTCGGCGGCGTACTGGGGGAGGGCGAGCTGCTCGTCAGTAAGGGAGGCACGCACGATCTCTACCTCGGCGGCGAAGTAGGGGGCGCGCGCCACGGCGTCGGGCAACGGGGGAATTGGCACTCCCCCGTTGCTGAGCCGACACCATCGGCCCGACGCGCATGTCCGGCGGCGCTGGGATTTTGGCCTCGAACAGGAGCCACGACTCCTATTCGCGGAGCGAGCGGCGGCCGAAGCCGTTGGCCGCCGCCTCGTCGCCGGGGAAACGTTCGGCCATCGGGGCTGTCGGTGGGGGAGGGCTCGGAGGCGGCGCACGGGGGAGGGCTCGGAGGCGGCGCACGGGGGAGGAAGAGGGAGGGCTCGGCGGCGGCGCATGGGAGAGGGAGAGCTCGGCGGCTAGGGTTGGTGTGGTCAGAGGCGAGGGAGGCCACCAGCTTTATATAGCCGCGCCCGTGTGTACGCGTGGCGGGAGGAGAGGCGTCGCCGCGCCGCCCCGCCCGTGAGGAATCAATGGCAAGGCTGACCGGCGGCGGCAGCGCGGCAGCCTTGGCAATGATTCCCGCGGGAACCGAGGCGATGAGAGCGACGAAGCGCCCGTCTCGCTGACTCGGCGGGCCCGTGGCTGCTTCGCGCCAAAACAACTCGCCCCGGCGCCCCCGGGCGCCCCCCAGCGCGCCGGGTTCGGCTTGGGTCCGCCGACGCTGATTTCGGCCCAGGCCGGCGAAAATCGGGCTCCTGGGGGCGCGACTGGGCCATTTTTTCGGCGCCGGCGCGAAAAAATCGCCTGGGGAGGCTTTTATGGGGGCGCGACTGGAGATGCTCTAAGTATGTTATGTACGTGTATGGCAGCGAAATTTTTTTTGCGGGCAAATCAGAGAGCTTTTATTCATATGAAAGCATTCCTAGGATAGTCAGCCACAAGGCTGGTCACTAGGAAGCTAGGAGTTACATCAAGCCAACAGTCGGTCACATTCAAAGTACAAGCATGCTTAGCACAAAGATGCGCCGGTAAGTTTGCTGACCTATTAATATGCTGAATAACAAAAGAAGTAAAGTGATTACTAAGCTCTTCTATTTCTAACAGAATCGGAGCCACAATTGGGCGAGAATTATGACGAGTGTTCCAGAGTGTCACTAACTCCAAGCAGTCAACTTCCATTATCACATGTGAGAGTCCTCAAAGGGTGGCGAATAAAACTCCATCTCGCAGAGAGAAAGCTTCCATGATCAAGGGATCAGAAATCCCCATATACGGCTTGCACCATGAGCCTAGCAAAGCCGAAGAAGAACGTGCGACACCACCTGCACCGCCCCACCCCTCGGCAAAATTCAAGGCTCCATCCGTTGTGATTTTCACAGTACCATCATCAGGTGGACGCCAGCCATACCCAGGCAAAATAGCGGCTGCCTTTCGCGGGAGCTGAAGGAGGGCAATAGCCTCCTTGATTGCTCTGATCGTTGATGTTGGATCCCTCATATTTGCTTTTCTAATTTTGACTACCTTTAAATTTTACATATAACTATACAAAAAATTGAATTATGCTTACCTTTCAAATATATATATTTTGCTGAGGAAAAAATAAAGTCCATAAACACAATCAGCTTGGTTTCTCCTCCTACACATTAACACAAACAACTTATGTGTGGTGAAAGGGGAAGTTCATCTTTTTTGTACAGCCGCACTTCAAATATGGGGGTTTGACCCACATGAACCAAAGTAGCACATCAAAAAGGGAAAACTGAATCAGAAATATGAGAGAGAGAACCTTCAAATATGGGTGGGAGTGGACGGCCAGCGGCGGATGGCGGTGGACGGCGGCGACTAACGGTGGGCCCGAAGCATCTAAGGGTGGACCGGTGGAGTCAGCAACGGCCTCGCCATTTCTCTCTGTCTCTCTCCCGTCGCCTCTCTCTGGAAGAAGGGAGGAGCGAGCGAGGAGCGTCCGCACGCAAGTTGATTTCCGTACGTTTCTTTGGTTGGTACTAGCAAAAAGGCCCGTGCGTTGCAACGGGTGAAAATCAATATCACACGCCCCTTGCCATTTCATAGCTTATCCTCTTCCCCGCCCTTATCAGCGATAGCTGTGATGTCTATGTGATCACAATGCACCCAAATGTGCTCAATCCAAAAATGATGAGTTGATCCACCACATAACACACTATCTATGTAGGATAGCATTGACTGACAAGCTCATGTGGAATCTCTTATCATACATGGATATCATTAATAGCTAACGAAACAAATGAAGGTTAAAAATATCACTCTAAGGCTAGCTCCAACGCAAGAGCGTTTAAAATCCTGAGCAAATTAACATGCACAATCATCCAGTGCTTATAGCTACATTGTGTATACTTTTTTTTAGCGTCCAACTCTAAGTTATGTGTCGATGCTAGGAAAGTAGTTCGAACGATGCGAAAACTACCGGATTTTATTCCTAGCGCCCGCATTGTACGTGCCCTAACCAAGTTACATGTGGCAAAAAATCTCTACTCTTAATGTCTGAGTTGGTGAATAGTATCCATGGTTTATTTTCGCTAGTTTTTTTTCGTTCTCCTCCCACCTCCCCCGTGACCATCCCGTCACACGTGACCAAGGAAAACCGGACCACGACGCGAGGCCCCTCGCACGAAAAAAAATTGGACGACCACCATGTAGCGATGCCCCTCGCACGAACCAGGGAGCGAGGCCAATCCAACTCCTCTCTCAATCCAATCCTCCCACGCCCGGTTGCCTGCCGACGAGCCGCCACCAGCAGGGTCGCCGCCGGCCCCGCCGTGCTCGCTCCTCCTCAATACCTCTCCACCACCGTCGTTGCCTGTGCCCCTGCCACGTACGTCTCGCGCGTGCCTTAGCTGCGACGGGCTCGTTCACAGCCGCTGCCTCATGCGCCCACCCGGCGAGCTCCACCGCTAGCCGTCACCTCACTGCCCTACGTCTCCCTGCCTTCGCGCCAGCCCGTCCCCGACCTCCCTTGCGCCCGCTGCCATGTCGAGCAGATGCCGCAGCCCAAATCTTGAGCCAGGGAAACCCTAATCGCCCCAGAACTATAAGGTGCCGCCAGCACCGCATTTCCCAAACCCTTGCGCCACAACCAGACGACAGGTAAGGGAGGAGAAGAGCAGCAGCGAAGATGGTGTCGCTAAAGCTGCAGAAGCGCCAGGCCTCGAGCGTCCTCAAGTGCGGCAAGGGCAAGGTTTCGATCGAACCCAATGAGGTCAATCCACCCCTCTGTCGGGGATATACCCCGCGGTATGATCCGGCCAGAGGTATGCCCCGGCTAGGACTTGGTGTTTCATTGGTGACCAAACAGATGTTAAGCCAGATATTTAAGCCGGCAGATGTTAAGCCAGATGTTTAAGCTGGCAGATGTTAAGCCAGATGTTTAAGCCGGCAGATGTTAAGCCAGATGTTTAAGCCGGCAGATGTTAAGCCAGGTGTTTAAGCCGGCAGATGTTAAGCCAGATGTTTAAGCCGGCAGATGTTAAGCCAGATGGTAAGTCAGACTGTCACAGAGTCACCTGGGGTTAATAAGCCCAAAACATTAAGAAGCCCAAGATGTTAAGAAGCCCATGAAGAGAAGCCCGTAATGAGAAGTCAGAATAGTTTAAGTCTTAATCTGAGGTGGACTCTACATGTAACCCGCCCCTTTAACTTATATAAGGAGGGGCAGGGCACCCCAAGGGGGACAGGTTGAATAATCGTTAAGACTAGACATAACTAGGAGAGCCGGAGATACGGCGACTCCCTCATGAGCATAATGAGACCTAGCCACAAACAAAATGTAGGGTTGTTACCAGATGATGTTTCCCGAGGCCCGAAGCTGTCTAAACCCTTGTCTTCTGTGTTAATCCTCCTCACGTCTCTCATCCCGATCAACCCCTCTCAAGCTACCACATAGATGCGTTGGCCTCGCGACTAAGTCCTGATACTAAGGACATCTGCCGTGACAAATCCAAGACAGTTGGCGCCCACCATGGGGCCCGCGCACGGTGGTGTTTAGTTTTTGGAGGGACCTCTTCAGGGATCGAGAAGTTCGCAATGTGTTGGATGAAAAAGAGCCGGCGCAGAAAACATCATCACTAACGAACAGTCAAAACAAACATATACAAGATTTTTGGTCAAGAGAAAATTAAGGTTTCATGTTCGACGACTGCTACACGCGCTGTGGTAAAACCGCCAGAGTCGCAACGAGGAGAGCGATCTATTTCAGGAGCTGTTTCCTTCACGGTTCAACGACGGCAAACAACAAAGCGTGATTAAAAGAGGATGTCCACGGCCCGGAGTAGGAAATAATTTTGACTCGGGATTCAACGTCGATGACCCGGAGTTCTTGGCGTAGTCTTCGTTTCTGCTGCTGAATCGCCACCTCCGCGACCCGCCTCGATGGCCTTGTTGACTCACTTCATCGGATTCCGCCTCTAGGTCTACGATCTCAAGCCGGATTCGAGCCCTGTTGTTCTGTTCCAAGTTGGCCCTGAGTGGCCCTTCTGCTTGTTTCTGTCGAATCGCCCTGAGAGCCGGCCACGAATCGCCACCGGGTCTCCACCGCGGTTGGGCCGCTGATGGTGTCCTGGACTAGGGGGTACTCACCACATCGTCTCCCGACTAGGTGGATCGGGCCGAGGACCCCCATGGCGGTTCACTCATGGGCCACTTCGGGCAGCCCATGCCGCATACAAGGAGTATTCCACAAGGCTTGGTGATCAAGACAAGGACTCCTCTCCACCAACGTATTCGACTAGGACTCTTGTTATCCTAGGCCTCTGGTACATTATATAAGCTGGGGCCAGGCTAGTCGATAGATCATTATGACATTATTCATCATACCCTCAGGTTTAGACCACAACATATGATCTCAGGGTAGATCAACTCTTGTAATCTCTATATTCATCAAGATCAATCAAGTAGGAAGTAGGGTATTACCTCCGTTAAGAGGGCCCGAACCTGGGTAAACATCGTGTCCCCTGTCTCCTGTTACCCATCGATCCACGACACACAGCTTGGGACCCCCTACCCAAGATTTGTCTGTTTTGACACCGACAATGGTGCTTTCATTGAGAGTTCCGCTATGTGATCGGCAAAGGATCAATGGCTTGCTTGCAGATCAACTGCGACGTCGGCGTCTTCATCGCCGGCTGGACTGGTCACCTTGGCTTGACCGAGGACTGTTCCCTACCTCCAATCATCATGTGCGGACGAGGGCCTTCATCAACATCAACTCCGATCTCTATCAAGATCATGGAGGAATCATCCATGGAACTCGGGGGCTCAACCTCAACATTACCCTCGGGCGACCGTGCTGTTTTTCTGGACAGCGAACTTGTATCCATCGCCGCCGCCTCCTCGAGTATCGTTTTAACGATTGCTTCGGTGGAATTTTGCAAAATTGAGTCTACAACAACCGTGGAAAATTTCGTCGAGTTCCGATGGAGGAATCTCTGGCAATCTACGATATACCGGAGCCTGTCAAATCTGGACGACAATCTGGACGAGTTTAGGGCGTGGTCTCCAGAGCCCATCTCGGAGGTCCTTTGGAAGATCCAACCGTTAATCTGCTGCGGAATTCCCATATCTACCACCCCTCAAAATTTCAGATCGATCCGACCGTCCAAACTCCGGGAACCTTCCGATTAGTGCATCACTTTTCAGATCTGTTTTCTGCGCGAGAATGAATCCAACCCGAGTTCATCTTTTTTAAGAACGGGATTTCAGACATCCTTTTTGAAGGAAGTTTTGTATGGGGTATTGTGTTTTGTTCCCAGACACATCCCGCTAATTTTAAAGTCTTTTCCGATATGATCTTCACCATCGCGCCGGTGTCAAACCAGTCCGATAACGTTGCTCTACGGCTGCCGACCTGCGCTAGACACGTCGTCGCTTTGTTGAGCCGAGCTCAACTTCTTCGGATCATCATCTCGGCAAGACGAACAAGAGTTCGGCATCGCAAAGGATAAATCATCACCAAACATCGCCGCCCAACGGATTACACGGAGCGGGCACACCGGCATCGCCACACGGTCACTTCATCAAGCCGGCATTGACCACGTCACGAGTTACGCCTGCATCGGCATGGCCGCACCGTTGCTTCTTCGAGCCGATGTCCATCATGTCGAACTACTACAACACCTCGGCTGACATGGCAGCTACAACGTCTCCTTACCGACCTGCTCCATCACCTCGTCTGGACCGGGGGCTTCGCCATCCCTTCATCAACCTACTCCAGAGACTTCGGCATCGTCAGCCGACTAGCTTCGTCGCGTTAGCTGGACCGGGGGCTTTGCCTCGGTGAGCTAACCTTTATCAGCATCGCGTGCCGTCGCTTCACCGCCCATCAGGCAATGGGTATGCGGATCGAGTCCCAATTTTGGGAGTCACTTTTCTTCGGACTGCTACAACAAATAAACCAGGTGCTATTAGTCCTAGCAATTTTTGTTTGTTTGGGTTTATTTTTCCCAAGGAATTATTACTCTCGTTTGTTCCATCATTTGTACACAGGTCTGTCAAATGGTGGCCGCATTAACGACGGTCGCGTGGTGGTTCGGTCAGTTTCCGTACATAATTCGGCGAACGCCGCATCCGGAACTCGTACCAACCTATGAATTCAAGCTTTGCCACGCCTTTACCGCATCACGCCGATGCCCTGCATCGACATTGACTTCGGCGCCAGGCCACATATCTTTAAATAAATTATTTTGCGTAAATTAATTACGCGAGGATTTTTATATATTTATATTATTATTGTTG
This sequence comes from Triticum aestivum, assembly GCF_018294505.1. Classification (NCBI taxonomy): domain Eukaryota; kingdom Viridiplantae; phylum Streptophyta; class Magnoliopsida; order Poales; family Poaceae; genus Triticum; species Triticum aestivum. The sequence continues at coordinate 272,002,094 of NC_057796.1, read as the reverse complement.
GCCTGCATTATTTTACATGTGCAGGTAATGGACTTCGACTGCGTCACGTGGTCTCTTCGGCAAGCTAACGCCGTCGTCCCAATCGGCGTAAATCGGCTCGCATGATCACCTTGTTGGTCGATTTGCCATACCGATGTGTTCGGTTGCCTTGGGGACTTCGGCATCGCCGAGAGAGCTCTACCTCATCGAGTGTTCGGTGCACATGCCATATTTCTTTTATTACTCACATTGCATAAATTATTTATTACGCAACAATTTTTTTAATTTATTATTATTACTATTATCTCCGGGTTGCACTATTTTTTGTGCATAGGAAAATGATTCGGGTCGGGCAGTGTTGTCACCTCAGCGTATTGACATGCCACGTCACCTCGGCTGGACGGGGGGCTTCGTCAACACTTCATTAACCCACGCCGGGGACTTCGGCGTTACTCTGCCGGCCTGCATTGGCCGTGCTATGTCACCACTTCGGAGTGCCTAGCTCTTCGCTCCGCCACCTCGGGACTGGCTTGGGGGATGGAACCTTGTCCCGCCACAAGCCCGAATCGCGTCATCAACACCGAGCACATTAACCAGCTAAGCCGCTTTCATTCTCAAAGACTTTCAGTTTTAAATTTTGTTCGGTTCGACCAAGCATTATACGTTTTTGGCAAAAAGTTGTTTGTGAAAAACTTCCTTGTCAGAACTTTGTTTGTGACACCCAAATTCAAATACCCCGTTTACTTGGGGGCTTCCTTTATGAAGCCTTTCCTCTTGCATATGATTATATTTGTATGACTTCGTTCCTTGTTCGTGTATTATGCCACAATATGCATCATATTGACTTAAGTGTTCTGCAAGCTGGGTTGCCTTGCTCTTGTGTTTACCCCTACGTTCCCAATTGTTCGGCTAGGGAGTAAAGGGAGCACCTCTGCGATTGTCACGATCGGGTCATCCGAGCTCGGGCCTCAGACTGGGTGAAGCCGAAAGCTCGCGCTCTTATTGTTTTCAATCATGGTCGGCACACAACGGAACTCATGGGTACAAAAAATCTATTGCACAAGTCTCATAGTTACAATGAGCAACCAAAGAAAGGTATCCGTGGGGGTACTATTTTCTTCGAAGATGCTTCTTACACTTCGTCAGTAATATAGCATAAGTTCCCTGAGCGCGCTTTGTCTGTTACAGCCTTATGGCCTGATTGCGTGGTTATCGGAAACACCGTCGATATTCTCGACAGGTGGAGTACATAACACTTTTCGGCCCTTGACCGAAGAGGGAGAAGCCGACGGTCGGTTAAGACGCATTTAAAGTTCGGGTGAATGATATAAGTACTTCGTTACATACAATCATTATACATAAAATTCTTTTACCCAAGTCACTTGGGGGCTCTTAAATTAGTATGAGCCGTTTTATTGTAAATGTGTTTTCTTTTTGGTCGTTGCAAAGTCTTTTTCTACCGCTCCTTTTTTGACTCGAGTGTATGGTCAATAGCCGGATATCCTATCTTCTCTCTAAAAGCCGCTCGAGTTTAGTTTGCTAAACTGGCCTCGAAGAAGTACTCCGCCTTCGGGATAAGGAGCTTGAAGCCGTAGGCTGACCCGCTTGAAAGTCCTGAGATCGGATGTGTCATGTTAAAGCACGACAGAAGCACATTTTTTTTGTTTTCTCCAATTTTCGGATTGGCACCGAACACTTGATCTAGTTCGGACGTCAAGTTTATACTAAAGTTTTTTGGTTTTCCAAGCCTATGACACTTTTAAACTATTTGTGTGTTTCCAGCATAAGTCTCACAGTGCAACAGCGGACACCTCTAGAGATTCGGCAAAAACATTCTCGGATATTGCTATATATGCATCGGTTTCGAGTTGTGTCTTTGGTCAATAGTTGGGTTGCCTGGCTCCTGTGCTTGCCTCCTACGTTCCGCTTTGTTCGGCTAGGTGTGCAAAGGGAGAACCACTGCGATTGTGCTTCCAGCTCGCATGGTTAAGCACCTCAGTGGAGAAAGCCGAAAACTGACTGTCACAATAAGCGTAAACTGGTCAGCGATCCGATGACTATGTTAAATGACGGGCCATTCATAACATTGGCCGAAGTGTTTACGGCTTGACCGGCTTTCGTCGAATACTAACCGGGGGCTCGTATCTAGCTTCCCCAGTTTAAAGCTCCTATGACTAAGTGAAAGTTATAAAGGCCGCATATCTGATTGCCTCGTTTCCGCTAACACAACCACCTACGGGCACCGAGACGTCGGCTAAGGGTTGTCTTGTTAATTCGAAAACACCCTGCATAGTATCTACAAAGGGGTAGAAGCCGACGATGGGCCACTTTCAACTGATAAACGGTCGCAATGGAGTCAAAATAAGTATATATCATCAGCGTTTGTATTCATTATACAAGCATTGCCTTCTGTAATTCTCGTTATATAAAGCCATAAATATGCATCAATTTGACTTAAGATTTTGGCCAAGCTGGGTCGCCTGGCTCCTGTGCTTACCCCTACGTTCCCGATTGTTCGGCTAGGCGGTAAAGGGAGCACCTCTGTGATTGTTACTACCGGGTCATCCGAGTTAGTACCTCAGACTGGGTGAAGCCGAAAGCTAGCAATCTTAAAGGATCATATTGGTCGGCAACGACGGAAGTGAAAATTTTGGTTCATTAATACCATAGAGTTCGAGAACTTTCCCCGAACTAAATCCTCAATATTTTCCTCCCACATTGATCGGAGGTGAGTTTCATGATCATGATAAGCATGACGACCCAAAGAAAGGAACCGATAGCGGGACTATTTTCTTTGGAAGATGTTTCTTACGTTAAAACGTAATATAACATATCTCTCCGTGTACCTTTGTTTATAAAACTGTATAACCGGATTGCCTTGTTTGCCGTAAAACTTTGCCCTTGTAAAAGCTTTATAAAGTAGGACAAACACTCCCCAGCTACTGGCCGAGGAGGTTGAAGCCGATGGTCGGTCAACAAAGTTTTGTACAATGTGGATCTGAGCATTAATGATGTAAAGTACTTGGATACATAGAATCATTACACATAAAAATTGCGAGTAAAATCCATTTACTGCAATCCATCTTTTAAACCCCTTGGGGCCTACCTTGGTGAGCTCGGATTTCGACCAGCTCTAAGCTCTTTTAAGAGATCTTTATTCTCTTTTCGAGAAGTTTGTGTTAAACACAACAAAATTTTCTAACGGATATTGATCCTTAATTCGGCCACCCGTGCCCACATTAAGGCTCGGGGGCTACTGGGCTTTGCGCTCATTATTTACAAACATTAAAGGGGCACATCGATCCCCTGATCTGGTGTTGCCACCCGACCAGTGGCTCGGGGGCTACTGCATTGCCTATTCAATGCAGAAAATTCAAAGTGCTCAGTGTTCGGCATAACCGAACTATGGACAAGCGCGTCTTCGGACGACAATAAGTACCATATGGGACTTATCCGGCATCAAGCTGATATATCACGGCGACTTCTCACGACCCTCTCTCAGGGGCCCATCCTCCGATCACTATTACCTCTAATATATTACACTCCGTTTCTATTCCTACGTATGCTGCCGAGCTAGGAGTTGATCCTCAGGCCGATTTCGCGAATCGACCTGAGTCTCAAGGGCTACAAGGATCAGCGGTTTCATGTTTTCCTTCAGGTGCATCTTGGATTTTAGGCCGACAGACACCTTGAGGGCTACTGGCAATACATATTGACAGCAAATAAATTTACACGCATCAGAAATAAAATCCGCAAACAATCAGCCCATGACCGAGGTGCTGAACCACCTCGAAAGCATTTCGGGATATAGCTCGGATGTAAGTGGCTAGCTCCATAGAGGGCATTTCCGACATTAAGCTCGGCTAAACTCCTTCAACTTTTTTGAACCAAGGTGATCTATGACACCTCAGATACAGTCCAGCGTTGGAGCTTGGACATAGTCCGGCGTTGGAGCTCGGATACATTCTGGCGTCGGAGCTCAGAAGCGGTCCGGCGTTTGTGCTCGGCTGCGAAACATACCTCGAATGCAGTACGGCGTTGGATCTCGGATGCAAGAGGACACTGCCGCACGGAAACACTTCAAACCCGAGGTGTGGCGTAAAAAATAATAAGGCATTGATAAAGGCCGATAACTTAAATGGGCTCCTCGGATACCCGACGTGTAAACTCTTCGGATTTACTTCGGCGATCCTCAAGATCGAAGATGAGAAGATTTGTTGAACCAGTTTTCAAGACCGACGACCGAAGATGAAGAACAGTTCAGAAGGATCGAGGAGCGTCCCCAACTTGAAGACCGGTTCAGGGGGCTACTGACGGTGTCCTGGACTAGGGGGTACTCACCACATCGTCTCCCGACTAGGTGGATCGGGCCGAGGACCCCCATGGCGGTTCACTCATGGGCCACTTCGGGCAGCCCATGCTGCATACAAGGAGTATTCCACAAGGCTTGGTGATCAAGACAAGGAGTCCTCTCCACCAACGTATTCGGCTAGGACTCTTGTTATCCTAGGCCTCTGGTACATTATATAAGCCGGGGCCAGGCTAGTCGATAGATCATTATGACATTATTCATCATACCCTCAGGTTTAGACAACATATGATCTCAGGGTAGATCAACTCTTGTAATCTCTATATTCATCAAGATCAATCAAGCAGGAAGTAGGGCATTACCTCCGTTAAGAGGGCCCGAACCTGGGTAAACATCGTGTCCCCTGTCTCCTGTTACCCATCGATCCATGACACACAGCTTGGGACCCCCTACCCGAGATCTGCCGGTTTTGACACCGACAGCCGCCACCGCTGTTGCCCGCTCTAAACCGCCACCGCGCTGAGCCGCCCCCGCCGGAGTCCTTGCTGCAAGTAGGCCGCCCTTGGCTCCTCTCGCGCGACCTGCACCCGTGAGCCGGATTACCCCCCCGACTCGCTACCGGGTTGCCATGTCGCCGATACGCCCCGGCCTCACTCCGCCCCTACGGCCTCGAGGGCCTCGCCCTGCCGTCCGTGAGTCGCCTACTGCCTTGCTGATCCACCACCGCAGAGCCGCTCCACGCTATGAGCCACCAGGCCTCCCTCACTCGTCGTCGCGCTAAGATGCCCGCGTCGAGTCGTTTTCCGTCTCTATTGCAGCCAAACCGCCTCGTTTCCGAGTCTCCGCCGCCGAGCCACCTTCGCCGGGGTACCAAGCCGCCGCCTCTGCCTCTGCTTCCGCTTGCGCTGAGCCGCTTGCTGTAGTTGATGCGGCCTTTCCGCGAGACGACCCTGCAGTCGCGCTGGTCATCGCCGCCGGTCACTTCCTTCTCGAGCCCGCCACGTCGGCCTCCTCGCCTCTGCCAGAGCCGTCTCCACTGCGTCCTCAGTGAGCTGTAGTTATTAAACCGCCTCCTTTATGACGGGCCAATGCCGAGCTACCGCCTCCTAGCTGCCCGAGCGCCGCCGGCTTCCACCGCGCCGCCACCTGCTCCGTTGCATATGAGTGATACGTCTCTAACGTATCTATAATTTTTCATTGTTCCATGCTATTATATTATCTGTTTTGGATGTTTAATGAGCTTTAATATACTATTTTATATTATTTTTGGGACTAACCTATTAACCAAAGGCCCAGTGCAAATTGATTTTTCTCTGAATTCTTATATGCATGATTTGATATCTTTGCAAGTCTCTTCGAATCATCGATTTAGTTTGGCCTACTAGATTGATCTTTCTTGCAATGGGAGAAGTGCTTAGCTTTGGGTTCAATCTTGCGGTGTCCTTTCCTAGTGACAGTAGGGGCAGCAAGGCACGTATTGTATTGTTGCCATCGAGGATAAAAAGATGGGGTTTATATCATATTGCTTGAGTTTATCCCTCTACATCATGTCATCTTGCTTAATGCGTTACTCTGTTCTTATGAACTTAATACTCTAGATGCATGCTGGATAGCGGTCGATGTGTGGAGTAATAGTAGTAGATGCAGGATCATTTCGGTCTACTTGACAGGGACGTGATGCCTATGTTCATGATCATGCCTAGATATTCTCATAACTATGCGCTTTTCTATCAATTGCTCGGCAGTAATTTGTTCACCCACCGTAATATATGCTATCATGGGAGAAGCCACTAGTGAAACCTATGGCCTCCGGGTCTATTTTACATCATATTAGTTTCCCGTCAACTAGCTATCTCTCTCGCCGTTTATTTTGCAATCTTTACTTTCCAATCTATACAACAAAAATACCAAAAATATTTATCTTACTATCTTTATCAGATCTCACTTTTGCAAGTGGCCGTGAAGGGATTGACAACCCCTTTATCGCGTTGGTTGCAAGGTTCTTGATTGTTTGTGCAGGTACTAGGTGACCTGCGTGTTATCTCCTACTGGATTGATACCTTGGTTCTCAAAAACTGAGGGAAATACTTACGCTACTTTGCTGCATCACCCTTTCCTCTTCAAGGGAAAACCAACACATGCTCAAAAGGTAGCAATGAGCCGTTGCGGCCCCGTCCTAAGCCGCCTCGTGAGTCGCCCGTGGCCGTCTTCGAGTGTGCCTATGAGCCGCCGTTCGCGCCTGAGTCGCCCGTTGGCCGTTCGAGCCGCGGCGCCCCCACGCCTGTGTCGTCGTGGTGTCGTTCTGCATCTGCTGAATCTCCACAGCCTCCAAGAACGCCAGCACCACGGTGGCCTTGCAGCTACCGAATCGCCTTTGTCGGCGCTGCATGAGCCGGCGCGGCCTCCATCTCCGAGCTACCGGTCCTGCTGAGTCGCTGCTGCTCGGAAAGCTCGCCGGCCTCATCTCACCTACTTTGCCAAGTGGCTGCTGCCTCCTCAACCCGCCATCACTGCTGCTCGCGAGCCGCTCATCGTTTGCTCGCCGCTCGTCGTCCGCTTGCCGCTCGTCGTCAGTGTGGTGCACCTCTGCCGAGGACGGCCCTATCGAGTCGCTGCGTTTACCAAGACCTGTTCGCGAGCCGCCGTCGTTGCTAGTGTGGTTTTTGTCTTTAAGTCGTCGGGCGTCTCAACTGGTTTTTATCTCAAGCCATCACTCCGAGTGCCTTCGCATTGAGCCGTCCTCATTCACCTTTCTTCCGAAACGGCCGTTGCCTTCTCCGCATTGTTGCGCTGCCGGATTTGTATCCACCTCCGAGTTGACTCCGTCCTGAGCCGCCCTACCCCGGATCAGCCAGGTTGCCGGCCATTGCCTCCACGCGACGGGTCAGTCGCCCGCCCCTGCCTCGACCATGGCCGACTTCATCGAACCGTTGGCGCCTCATCAACTGCCTGCATCCGTTGCTATGAATCGCCGGTGCGCTTTGGCTCTGCATGCTTGAAGACGCCGTTGTCGAGCCGTGCCTGCGCCACAGTGGCCTCGCCTCCGCGGTTTAACCTCGCCTCTGGTCCGAGACGCTGCCGTGGCCACGGCCAGCTGCCGTCAAGTTGCCTAGACCCAGAGCCGCCTACGCCCACGGGCTCGCCTGAGTTTCTTCTTCTAACGTGCCTGTCGCTGGCCGTGATTTGTTGTGGTCGGCCTCGTCGCTCCACTACTTACCTTCTCCATCGCGACCTCAAGCCGGACGTGGCACCCGCAACATGCTTTAAGCCGTCGCTTCCACGTCAACCGGCCTCCGCCTCGACTCCAAATCGCCGTGCCTGCGCATCTGAGCCGCCCTTCAATTGAAGCCGCCGAGGCTGTGACCCGCCGGCACCCCCGCTGAGCCGTCACTGTTCTCTGCTTCTGCTATATCCGTGCCAAGACACCGCCGTGAGTCGCCGGCTCCGTCTTGTCAGTCTGCCAGAGCTGCAACAGCGCGGAGCCGCCCTGTCGCTGTGAGCTACCTTGCCGGGTCACGCCCGACACTTCAGCTGCCCCCCCCCCCCGCGCTGAGCCGCCGTGCCTGGCTCCAAGTCGCTGCGCCCGCTCCATTCCCAACACCGCTTCCTATGCTGGTTAAAGAAGATAAGAAGAGACCGGTTGAAAGAAAAGCCAAGTGGTTGGGTGTTAAAAAAAGTGGACTGGTCAAACATGACCCGGAGGGTCTGTTCTGAGCCACCCAACTCCGTCTCCACTGCAGTCGCGCCAAAATGCTGCCTCTGTCATTGTTGATACAACCCTACGACTGATAATTCTTGATAAAACATATCAGGTGCAATCCATCCTGTCAAGTTTCTATTGATATATTTTTATCTTTCTTCGAGAACAATTACTCTCTTTTGTGCAAATTCTTATGCAGAATTCATAATGGCAAAGGAGACCATCAAGCTATGGCCCTTGCCTACACCGGACGGGTTAATGGACAGGGTCAATTATAACCCGCCAAGATTCAATATATTCCAGCAATCTACTGGTCATATCATGGTCAAGAATGGAGAGTCTCAAGCCAACTCCTCGAGTAGGCTTAAGACTCGAGGGCTACAATGATATGACTCAGCAAGTCTTGCCAGTTTCAGCAAATTCAAGAACCCCAGGACATTGGAGGGAAAAAATAACCCGGCCCCGGAGATTACTGCTATATTGATGAAAATTTAAAGGCCGTCAGAAAGTTTTCGGCTCAAAATGAAGGTTCCGGTTCAAGGGAAATCTGTCTCCTACAAAGAGCTGAAGCTCTTAATATCCGATTCACAATCTGGCTCAAGGGAAATCTGTCTCCCACAAAGCTCTGAAGCTCTCAAATCCGGTTTAAAATTCCGGCTCAAGAAGAATACATCTCTCGCAAGTTCAAGTTCTCAGAAAAATTAAAGGTTGCCAAAGAGAACTTGCAGCCATGATGCGCGGTTCAAACATGGGTATCCTGCCTTATGGGCTTATCTTCATATGATCACTTGGAGGCTTGACGCCCAGTTTAAAGGAACCAAAGAGAGTTGGATGCACAACACAGCTCAAACATAGGTCCCCGACGAGCACAACTCATAAGTATGTCACTTGGGGGCTTCCTGTTCAAACATAGGTGTATTCACCAAAGAGAACATAGCGTCACTACCCTCTTGACTGGCTTGGAACACTAGGTGTATTCACCAAAGTTTCCAGGTTATCTTGTTCAAACATAGGTGTATTCATCAAAGAGGACATAACCTTTCTGGGTCATCCTACCTGTATACCAGCTGCTTCTTCATCAGGTAATCCTGATTGACCCGCCGAACTCTTAACAATCAATCTTTTATGGTGTATTCACCAAAGATCCTTAGCTTGTTAAGGTTAAAACGCCGGCTGTCATGTGAGAGCACGGCTTACAGATAGTCAGGATAGATCCGGGCTGCTAAAGCCGCCTTCATTTGAAACTTGGTTAAACCTGCCTGTTTGCTTGATGCTACTCCGACCTCGTGTACTCTCGATAGTCATATCTGAACTTATCCAGGTTCAAACATCAATTGGGTCATGTGAGAGCCGGCTTAGAAGGCGAGGATATTCCAGTGGCTCAGGCTAGTTTCATTGAGGTATTCTGTCATCATACACATACATCATCATACATTGCATCATACACATACATCATCATATATTGCATCATCATTACATCATCATAGCATGCATCATATATGCATAGATATACTGGTTTATATTGCAGGAACCCGTTTTCAAACCAGATTATATTATTCAAATCTTGAATAGCCAACATGGCTGGATTTTTATTATGGTTATCAATAACCAGTATTATGATTAAGGTTTTCAAAGTCGCTTCAGCGCAATGGCTAGTATTTATCAATGGATATGATTTATTCTACAATGAAAGGAATAGTCCCGAGTCATTGCAGGCTTACAACCCGGCACTTGGGGCTACATTATTCAAGTTAAGATTACATCAAATATGCAAGTCCCATGTCACTGCCAGCATGCACCATGGCACTTAGGGGCTAATGCAAAGTCATTTTTTGCTCACCTTATTGAAGACCTGACTCATCACATTGTAATGAGAGGGCCCTTGGGGGCTACTAATTGCTCCTGCTAAAAAATTCAAGGTACACAAGTCAAACCATTATTTTGAAGGGTCCATTGCTCAGTTGGTAAAGCACAAGGCTCTTAACCTTGTGGACGTGGGTTCAAGCCCTACGATGGAGGCCACATTATATGATGTTATTTTCAATGAAGTATATATAAAGTCCCAGCTTAGTATTATCTTACTAAGCCGGCCCTTGGGGGCTACACGTTGCTGCTTGAATCTACATGATCGTACATACAAAGTCCCTTCTCATTATTGTATAATAACACGGCCCTTGGGGGCTACACTGGTTGGAGTTTTTATGAGCATAAGGCAATTTCAAGTCCCAGGTTGCTGCAAGCATGACAACCCGGCACTTAGGGGCTACATATGTGGAATACTCAGTTATGACTAGTGATTGAGATGAACAGCATGTATTTCTTCAAAGTGGTAATATTTATATTAAAGCAAGTCTTAAGTCATCACTTTGCTCTGCTCAAGACTTGGGGGCAGCTAATATGGATATGAGGGAGAGAAATCTTTAAAATTCCCAGTTTTGACCCGGCGTCGGCAAAAATTATGACTCGGCATCATCTATTTATAACCCGACAATTTTGGTAATCATAAATTGGCAAGATCTACATTTTCAAGCCGGCTGAAGATCAGCTGAGTATTTCAAGACCAATATTTTTAAGCATTGGGAGCTGAGTCAAATGAATTAGTCTTCACAATTTTTCTCTGTGAGAAACCAACGTCGGCAAATTGATTATGAAGTTGGCTTATTGACACGGATTTTCTAGAAGAAGGAAATTACAGGGACTTAAGGATGTTCAGGTGCCGGCTTACAAGAATATTTAACCCGGAGCACAACCTGTTAAATTTGTCCTTGTGTTTTGTTTATAGGATCAATTTAACATGGATAAATCCAAATTAAACTGGGGGCTAATGTCGGGGATATACCCCGCGGTATGACCCGGCCAGAGATATGACCCGGCTGGGACTTGGTGTTTCATTGGTGACCCAGCAGATGTTAATCCAGATATTTAAGCCGGTGATAATCCCCAAGTGAAGGGAATCATCGTAGCAATTCCCAATGGTGGAAGTGATAAGTATGGAGTGTCGAACCCACAAGGAGCTAAAGGTAAGATCAATATTCTCTCAAGTCCTATCTGCCACTGATACGACTCTATGTACACCGAACGTTTGCTTCCAACTAGAAACGAGAAATAAAACTACGTTGTGGGTATGAAGAGGATAACTTTGCATGATATCGGAGAGCTAAAACATAAAAGTAGGTGCTGTTATCATACAGTTAGAATATATTACTAAATATTATAAATAGCGAGTGTGGAATAATGATGGGTCGGTGTGCGGAATTATCCTAGGCAATCGTTAACAAGACCGGTAATCACTATTGCAATTTCATATGAGGGAGAGCCATAAGCTAACATACTTTCTCTTCTTGGATCATATGCACTTATGATTGGAACTCTAGCAAGCATCCGCAACTACTAAAGATCATTAAGGTAAAACCCAACCATAGCATTAACATACCAAGTCCCCTTTATCTCATACGCAACAACCCCCTTACTCGGGTTTATGCTTCTGTGACTCAAGCAACCCACTATAAGTGAATCATGAACGTATTGCAACACCCTACAGCGTGAATCCCTCACGCTTGCGCGACACGGAGGGCACAATAGGACAGCACCAAAATAAAACATACAACTCATACCAATCTAGATCATCAATCAACCCAAAGACAAAGGATATCTACTCAAAGCATCATAGGATGGCAACACATCATTGGATCATAATATGTGGCATAAAGCACCATGTTCAAGTAAGGATTACAGCGGGGTGCGGGAGAGTGGACTGCGTAAAAGAGATGAGGATGGTGATGATGATGATGATGTTGATGAAGACGATCACCGCGGCGATGATTCCCCTCCCGATGGCACTCCGGTGCCACCGAGTAGGTAAATGATAAAAGAAATAATTTATGAAGTGTGAATGCTAGCAAGTGCATAAGTTTGCTCAATGATAGTTCCAATCACCTTTTCTAGCATCATTATATATCATAACAGTAGCTCAACTCATAAAACTTCTCATGATCAAGTAACAAGCTATTCACATGTTAAAGTATAGATCATAAACTTTCTTGAAAACTAACAAACCGTGCTCTTAGTCATCAAACAATTTTAATTCATCTCATTTTCGGGAAGGGTCTATGTAAGAGCTTTGATTCAGCAAACTCCACATACTCAACTATCATTTAATCTTTCACAATTGCTAACACTCATGTGATATTTATGCGTTCAAAGTTTTAATCGGACACAGAGAAAGATAGGGGCTTATAGTTTCGCCTCCCAACCTTTTACCTCAAGGGTAATGTCAACAATAATAATTTATGAAAACCCACATCCAAGTGAATATATATATCCGGATCGCTCCAACACAAAGTGCTTGCCAAAGGAAAAAGTGTAAAAAGGGTAATGTGATGATCACCATGACTCTTGTATAAGGGTAGAAGGTAAAAGTAAAAGATAGGCCCTTCGCAGAGGGAAGCGGAGGTTGTCATGCACTTTTATGGTTGGATGCACAAAATCTTAATGCAAAAGAACGTCACTTTATATTGCCGCTTGTGATAAAGACCTTTATTATGCAGTCCATAGCTTTTATTTCTTCCCTATCACAAGTTCGTATAAAGCTTATTTTCTTCGCACTAATAGACCATACATATTTAAGGAGCAATTTTTTATTGCATGCACCGATGACAACTTACTTGAAGGATCTTACTCAATCCATAGGTAGGTATGGTGGACTCTCATGGCAAAACTGGGTTAAGGAGTGTTTGGAAGCACAAGTAGTATCTCTACTTGGTGCAAAGAATTGTCTAGCATGAGAGGGAAAGGGCAAGCTCAACATGTTGGATGATCCAAGACAATATAATGTTTCGGATATAGGAAAACATAACCCATTAATTTGTCTTCCTTGTCCAACATCAACCTTTTAGCATGTCATATTTTAATGAGTGCTCACAATTGCAAAAGATGTCCAAGATAGTATATTTATATGTGAAATATATCTTCCTTCAACATTCTTTCATGAATTGTTCAAGTGACCAATTCTGCGTTTGCTAACTTTCAATAAGTTTACTACCTATACTTATTATGTGTGAAGTCATTACTCCCCATGTTATAAGCATATGAAACGTATATAAATTCAGATTTATGATATTCAATTCATTCAACCATTTACTCATAGGATATACGTGAAGCACGTGAGTAAATGACAAACTACTCCAAAAAGATATAAGTGAAGAACACTGAGTAGTCAAATAATTAACTAGCCATGGGAGGATTCTTTTTCATTCAAGATTTCAGATCCAATGATTTTAGTCAAACATCAAGTAAAATTGAAAATACGCTCCAAGCAAAACACATATCATGTGACGAATAAAAATATAGCTATGAGTAAGGTATACCGATGGTTTTGAATACGAAAGAGGGGATGCCTTCCGGGACATCCCCAAGCTTAGGCGCTTGAGTCTTATTTAAATATTACCTTGGGGTGCCTTGGGAATCCCCAACCTTAGGGTATTTCCACTCCTTATTCTCCTCATATCGATATCTCACGCAAAACTTGAAAACTTCAATCACACAAAACTTAACGTAACTTCGTGAGATGGGTTAGTATGACAAAGAGTAAACCATTCACTTTGGTACTGTAAAAGACAAGATTCATAATTGTTCTCACACAATGCCTACTGTACCATGTCATTTCTACAATTTATATTGAGAATTATAAGCCATAGAAAATAGAAAACAAGCAAACTATGCAATGAAAACAGAATCTGTCAGAAACAGAACAGTCTGTAATGATCTGAACATAAACCATACTTCTGCTACTCCAAAAATTATGAAATAAATTGGTGGACGTGAGGAATTTGTCTATTAATCTTCTGAAAAAAGAATCAACTCAAAATCACTCTTATGTAAAAATTTACAGCTAATCTCGTGAGCGCAAAGTTTCTGTTTTTTACAACAAGATCACATTAACTTTCACCCAAGTCTTCCCAAAGGTCTTACTTGGCACTTTATTGAAACAAAAGCTATACTACATCATTACTACAGTAGCTTAATCATGTTAACACACAAAAACAGTAACGGTAAATATTGGGTTGTCTCCCAACAAGCGCTTTTCTTTAATGCCTTTTAGCTAGGCATGATGATTTCAATGATGCTCACATAAAAGATAAGAATTGAAACATAAAGAGAGCATCATGAAGAATATGACTAGCAAATTTAAACCTAACCCACTTCCTATGCCTAGGGATTTTGTGAGCACACAAGGATCAACTAGCATAGGAAGTCAAAACAAGGTAACTTCAAAACTTTAAGCACATAGGGAGGAAACTTGATATTATTGCAACTCTTACAAGCATATATTCCTCCCTCATAATAATTTTCAGTAGCATCATGAATGAATTCAACAATATAACCATCACATAACGCATTCTTTTCATGATCTACAAGCATATAATTTTTTCTACTCTCCACATAAGAAAAATTCTTCTCATTCAGAATAATGGGAGCAAACTCAACAGAATAACGGTCATGTGAGGCATAATCCAATTGAAAATTAAAATCATGATGACAAGTTTCCTGATTAAAATTATTCTTTATAGCATACATGTCATCACAATAATCATCATAGATAGCGGCTTTGTTCTCATAATCAATTGGAACCTCTTCCGAAATAGTGGAATCATTACTAACTAAAGTTGACACTCTTCCAAATCCACTTTCATAAATATCACACTAAGATTAAACACGCGCCAAAATAGTGGGATCACTAATTCCTAAAGTTGACACTCTTCCAACCCCACTTTAGATTATAGTATTATTCATACTCCCAAAATATATAAGTGAAGTTCATGGAGCATTCTACAATATAGACTAACCAATACCCAAGCTCAAAATATATAAGTGAAGCACACGAAGCATTCTATAAAACCATACTCAAAAGATTTAAGTGAAGCACAAAGAGCAATTCTATAAGATCATACTTAAAAGATATAAGTGAAGCACATGAAGGGCTATCTCATACTAGCATGGTTCTTAAAGGAAAAACAAAAACACAAAGGACACAAATCATGTCAACAAAACAAAAACCGAGGTATACCGATAATTGTTGAAGAAGAAAGATGGGATGCCAACCGGGGCATCCCAAAGCTTAGATGCTTGAGTATCCTTGAAATATTTACTTGGGGTGACTTGGGCATCCCAAAGCTTGAACTCTTGCATCTCTTTATTCTTCTCATATTGATAGCTCCTCGATCTTCGAACACTTCATCCACACAAAACTTTAACAAAAACTTTGTGAGATCCGTTAGTATAATAAAGCAAATCACTACCTTTAGGTACTGTTGCAAACTTATTCCAATTTCATATTATAATTATATCTACTGTATTCCAACTTCACCATGGTTCATACCCTCCGATACTACCCATAGATTCATCAAAATAAGCGAACAACACATAGAAAATAGAATCTGTCAAAAACAGGACAGTCTCTAGTAATCTGGAGGTTTAATATACTTCTGTAACTCCAAATATTCTAAAAAAATATATGAAAATTTAAAAAAATGTACAAAAGTAATGTGCAAAAAGTTTCAGACCCATTTGACTTTTCAGTAAAAAATGTAAATTCACACGCTACAGCCAAAGTTTCTGTTTTTGTACTGCACAAAGTAAACAAGCAATCTAATCATCCTAAAACCAAAGCTTCGCACATTATTTTTATAATACAATGGATAAATACAAGGGGATAATTTTTTTCAGAGAAACTTCCATGAAATTTTTTACATTGTTTCCATGAGCATGAACACAAGTGTTCAAGGTCGACCCTCACTTCTCCAATGCATAACCTTCCAATCACTTCTCTTATTGAAAAACTTTTTAGGCATGAGAGGCAAGTAAAAAAATTTGTATTTTCATTCTTTTGAATTTTTTTGTATGTTTCACCCACAACTAAATATAAACAAAAAGGAAAAACAAAATCAACTTAGTGAAGAAAGCAAACAAGCACACACGAGAATATCAACCACACGCTATTGTTCCCCGGCAACGGCGCCAGAAAAGAGCTTGATAATCCCCAAGTGCAGGGAATAATCGTAGCAATTCCCAATGGTGGAACTGATAAGTATGGAGTGTCGAACCCACAAGGAGCTAAAGGTAAGATCAATATTATCTCAAGTCCTATCTGCCACTGATACGACTCTACGTACATCGAACGTTTGCTTCCAACTAGAAACGAGAAATAAAACTACGTTGTGGTTATGAAGAGGATAACTTTGCATGATATCGGAGAGCTAAAACATAGAAGTAGGTGTTGTTATCATACAGTTAGAATATATTACTAAATATTATAAATAGCGAGTGTGGAATAATGATGGGTCGGTGTGTGGAATTATCCTAGGCAATTGTTAACAAGACCGGTAATCACTATTGCAATTTCATATGAGGGAGAGGCATAAGCTAACATACTTTCTCTTCTTGGATCATATGCACTTATGATTGGAACTCTAGCAAGCATCCGCAACTAATAAAGATCATTAAGGTAAAATCCAACCATAGCATTAACATATCAAGTCCCCTTTATCCCATACGCAACAACCCCCTTACTCAGGTTTATACTTCTGTCACTCAAGCAACCCACTATAAGCGAATCATGAACGTATTGCAACACCCTACAGCGTGAATCCCTCACGCTTGCGCGACACGGAGGGCACAATAGGCAGCACCAAAATAAAACATACAACTCATACCAATCTAGATCATATCATCCCAAAGACAAAGGATATCTACTCAAAACATCATAGGATGGCAACACATCATTGGATCATAATATGTGGCATAAAGCACCATGTTCAAGTAGGGATTACAGCGGGGTGCGGGAGAGTGGACCACATAGAAGAGATGAGGATGGTGATGATGATGATGATGATGATGATGATGATGACGATAATGACGATCACCGCGGCGATGATTCCCCTCCCGATGGCACTCCAGCGCCACCGAGAGAGAGGAGGAGAGGTTCTCCCCCTTGTGCTTCCTCCTCCATGGCCTCCCCCCTAGATGGGGAGAGGTTCTCCCTCTCGTCCTTGGCCTTCATGGCGATGATGGCCCCTCCGAGATCCTCCTCCATGGCCTCCGATGATGATGGCCCCCTCCGGCAGGGTGACAGAGAGGGCCTAGATTGATTTCTCGTGGCTACAGAGGCTTGCGGCGGCGGAACTTCCGATCTAGGTTATTTTTTGGAGGTTTGGGCATTTATAGGAGAGGTTGGCGTCGAGAACAAGTCAGGGGGCCCCACGGAGAGTCCACGAGGCATAGGGGCGCGCCCCAGGGGGGTGGGCGCGCCCTCCACCCTCATGGGGCCCACGGGACTCCCCTCCGGTAACTCTTCGTTCCAGTATTTTTTATATTTTCCAGAAAAAATCTCCGTTGATTTTCAGCGCAGTCCGAGAACTTTTATTTCTGCACAAAAACAACACCACGGTAGTTCTACTGAAAACAACGTCAGTCCGGGTTAGTTCTAATCAAATCATACCAAAATCATATAAAACCATTGTAAACATGGCATGAATACTTCATAAATTATAGATACGTTGGAGACGTATCAGCCGGCAGATGTTAAGCCAGATGTTTAAGCCGGCAGATGTTAAGCCAGATGTTTAAGCTCGCAGATGTTAAGCTAGATGTTTAAGCCGACAGATGTTAAGCCAGATGTTTAAGCCGGCAGATGTTAGCCATATGTTTAAGCCAGCAGATGTTAAGCCAGATGTTTAAGCCGGCAAATGTTAAGCCAGATGGTAAGTCAGATTGTCACAGAGTCGCCTGGGGTTAATAAGCCCAAAACGTTAAGAAGCCCAAGACGTTAAGAAGCCCATGGAGAGAAGCCCATGAGAGAAGTCAGAATAGTTTATGTCTTAATCCGAGGTGGACTCTACATGTGACCCGCCCCTTTAACTTATATAAGGAGGGGCAGGGCACCCCAAGGGGGACAAGTTGAATAATCATTAAGACTAGACATAACTAGGAGAGCCGGAGATACAGCGACTCCCTCATGAGCATAATGAGACCTAGCCACAAACATCATGTAGGGTTGTTACCGGATGATGTTTCCCGGGGCCCGAAGCTGTCTAAACCATTGTCTTGTGTGTTAATCCTCCTCGCGTCTCTCATCCCGATCAACCTCTCTCAAGCTACCACATAGATGCATTGGCCTCGCGACTAAGTCTTGATACTAAGGACATCTGCCATGACAAATCCACGACACCCTCCCTCTCTCTCCCTCGCCCCGCATCTCGATTTTCTCGCGTATTCCGTACATCTGTGGGGAGGTGGTGATTCGTGCGGTTTAGGTGGTTCGAGGCGGGTAGATCCCTGCTTGCTTGTGCCACGCTTGATCATAGATCGCATGAGCAGCCTTGGGTTGCCGGGATTAGTGTTCTTGGGGTAGCTGATTTTTTATCTGAAACATCATATAGCCGACCATTCTATGGATTTGATTTTGTTCTGATGTCCCGTGATAGCTATGGCACTATGATGTTGCCACTCTGATTGTGTTTCAGATAGCAGATGAATCAGAGTCATGTGGATGCTTGTAAAACGTGAGTCACTTAGATTGAGCATCCACGCTTGCTCTTATTTTTCCGTTGTGTGGTTAATGCATCTCCAAGTGTTTCACCCTATTAAATTTACTAGCTTATCTGCCAAGATTTGATAGTACGAATCTATATAGGTCCAGTCAAGTCTAATGTAATTGTTTGTGCATATAGTTCAATATTATGGGGTCTCTCCATGTTATGAATATGTTTCCTTGCGGGGCACTGGCAGACTGCAAAACACGTACAACAAGAGTTCGAACATAGATTAAGCTATCCTTGAAAGCATGTTTCTCCAATAGCTTAGCCATGCTAACTCTTTGAAGTTAATTCTACTGATGAAGCTAATCGAGTTGCTGCTTCTGATGTTGCTTTACCTTCATGCGCAATTGACTTCTAGCAATGAAACTAATAGAGTTGTTGGTTTCGGTGTTCCTTTACCTTCATGTGCACTAACACAGCATAGCATAGTTGGATTATACTAAAGTGGTTGCGCCATTAGCTTAGCCAAGATAACTCCATGTAAATCTTCTGCCAGTGACAGAGTTTAAGTGCTATTTTACCTTTTAATGCATTAACGCGTGTATAAGTCATCTTGTCTGTTAAGGTTCAATTGTCGCTTCATTTTGTGAATGTCAATCTCGTGGACCTAGCTCCCAATTATGTTCCTCAGTTTGTATTAGTAAATTTATAGTTCACACGCACTTTAATGTCAGGGTATTGCAATCACATCCATTCTTATGCTATATGTTGTTTGTTTATAACATACAGTTTTTGTGTTAGTTTTAACTCATATTTCTGTGTACTTTGTGAAAGTGCTAGTTATCGACTAGAGGGGGGTGAATAGGCGATTTTTATGATTGTCTTCAAAACATGGGGGTTTCAAAGACAAACAGTAGAAATGAACCTATTGATATGCAGCGGAAGGTAGACTACATTAGACAAGCCATAGTCAAATAAGCAATGAAGTGAAAGCACGAAGACTATTAACAGCTAGGTAGCGAGGATCGGGATGGAAGATAGTCTAAAGCCAAATAACAACAGTCTACACATAGTGAAGCCAATCAGATCATGCAAGCAGGCAATGACTTCGCGAAGACAAACTGTAAGTAAGGAGAGGTAAGAGATAGAACCAGTTGCTTGGTGAGGACAAGGATTTGTGGACCAGTTCTAGTTGTTGTGACAACTGTACGTCTGGTTAGGGAGGCTGATATTCAACTCAGAAGACCGCGTGTTCACCTTATTCCCCTGGAGCTAAGGACACCTAGTTCTCGCCCAATCACTCTGGTAAGTCTTCAAGGTAGACTTCCAAACCTTCACAGACTTCATTCACCGGCAATCCATAATGACTCTTGGATGCTCAGAACGCGACGCCTAACCGGCTGGAGGATTCACAGTCCTCAAGTGTAACAAGTCTTTAGATCACGCGGACAAAAAGACTTCAGTGATGCCTAACACTCTTTGGCTCTGGGTGTTTTGGGCTTTGTCCTCGCAAGGATCTCTCTCAAATGCTTCGGAGGTGGGTTGCTCTCAAACGACAAAAACCATGTATTAACTCTGAGCAGCCACCAATTTATGGTGTAGGGGGTGGGCTATTTATAGCCAGGAGGCAACCCGACCTGATTTGTCCAAAATGAC
The DNA here is from genome assembly GCF_018294505.1 of Triticum aestivum. Classification (NCBI taxonomy): domain Eukaryota; kingdom Viridiplantae; phylum Streptophyta; class Magnoliopsida; order Poales; family Poaceae; genus Triticum; species Triticum aestivum. The sequence goes on along the minus strand of NC_057796.1, from coordinate 271,981,915 downwards.
CCTGGGTCACTAAGGAACTGACACGTGTCCAACGGTCAGATTTCAAACACACGCGACAGCTTGACTTCGGCTCCAAGTAAAGCTGACTCATCCAGCTCTGGATAAGATTTGCTCTCATTGTCTTCGCTCGAAGACATATGATTTGGTTGAGCATCACTTCAGTCACTCTGACGTTGTTCACTTGGACCCCACTTAACAGTACGGTGGTTCCTATGACTCAACAAAGAAGAAAAGGAAACTACGAAACAACTATGTCTTCGCACTCCATAGTCTTCATGTGAATGTCTTCTCAAGTCATAATCTTCGTTGTGAATATCTTCACAGGCCACCATTGTCTTCAATGTCTTCACACATTTTTAGGGGTCATCTCTGGTAGGTAAACCGTATCAATGTGGGACTACTACCTGTGTTATCCTGCAATTCTCACAAACACATTAGTCCCTCAACCAAGTTTGTCGTCAATACTCGAAAACCAACTAGGGGTGGCACTAGATGCACTTACAATCTCCCCCTTTTTGGTGATTGATGACAAACTGGTTGAAGTTTTCAACGGGGATAGAAGTATGTGAAAGTGTAAGGATTAAGGCATTGTCTTCATAAGTAGCAAAAGGCTCCCCCTGAAAATGTGCATATAAGTAGTTTGCTTTTGAATGCAAATGCACATGGCAGGTTTTACTTTGTGGAGATCCTCTTCAACTTATGAAGACAATTCATCACGCATATAAAGATATAGCGAAGATAAAGACATGCATAATGAAAAATGGACGTCTGCGGAATGACTTCATTAGGAATTTATCATCGCATCACATAATAGCAGACAAAGTAGCAGACGACCATCAAGTTTAAGTGTTACAACCCAAAGAACGAAATTTATCAAAAACGAGAGTTGTAACCACTTGGAAAAATATAGCAACCACCCACATGGACCCGCTTGAAGACTATCAACTCATATGCTTCTCCCCCTTTTGTTAGTAAGGACCAAAAAGGTTTGAAGACATAGAGCATCTACTCATTCCCATCAGGAGTAGAAGAAGGTGCAGGGTCGATGTTGGAGTTCGGTGGTGCAGAAGGGCCTGGTGCAGTGTCGAGACGCGGTGAAGCCATGGTTGGTGAAGTGGCATCGTCCTCTTCATCGACGACTCTCGCAACAACAGTTGTAGCCGAAGATGAATACTCAGAGTCTTCAATGGAAGGAGTCTGACACCAGCTTGCATTCTGGGGAGGCCTGGAATCAAATTTGAAACCCTCGGTGAAGCCATCTTCGCGAAGATCTTCTTCAGGGCATAGCAGTGTGAGACTCTTCCAAGACCGCCGACAGGCTTCATGAGCTACGAATGAGTTCTTGGTGGCAAGATTGCGAATGTGATTGACATCCACCAAGATGCTCTGCATCTGACGCTTTAACCAGTCATGGTGCCTATCCTGTTTCTGATGTAAGGCCACAAGAAGCTCTCGGTCATTGAGTACACGAGATCGCTTCCGAGGCCTTTGAGCAATGGTGCTTTCAGTGGCTTCAGTGTTTGCACGATGAGGTGCATGCATATTTCCAGCCAGAGGATAGACTCGAGTTGCAGCAAGAACGCCCTCCATTGGTTGCGAGAAGCTTTGGTGATCAACATTATGAAGATAAAGGGGCTCCTTGGTAGGCTGAGGGTAGATGGCTTCGATGGACATATCAACCTCAGGAAAAAAAGACTAGATGGTTGCGCGCTGAGGGCTGATAGTCGACAGAAGAGTGAAGCTTGATTAGGCGCATCACCCATGGAGCATAAAACTTCAAGCCAAACAGATCAATCCCAGATGCAGCAAGTTGTCTGATGAAGAAATCATGGGAGTTGAATCTGATGCCATTGACAATATAGAACACCAAAGTCTTCATGGCTCCTTCAAGTTTGGCTTCAGCTGAGTGTCCCTTGATGGGCCAGAGAGTATGCCTCAGAATATGATAGACTGTGCGGGGCAGGTACTCAAGGTCCTTGACGAAGAATTCCTTGGGATAATCAGCATCTTGAGGCAATGGCTTCATCATGCTGAGCATCTGACTCATGTTTGGTTCAGGCCGCTGGAAGATACTCCGCAGTTCATTTTGGTGTAGCTGACAACCAGGGTCATAGAGTTCACCTGGAGTGGGTAGGCAAGTAAGCTCAATAATGTCTTGAGATTTGGCTTCATGGTGCACATCACCTGACATCCACTCAAGGACCAATGTCTCCGAATCCCTGTTGTAGCCACGAATGTGAAGTGTGGCGTAGAACTGCAGCAGGAGCTCTTCATTCCAGTGTTCTTTGTCAGTGACAAACTGTAGAAGACCAACCTCCCTGAAGCAGTCAAGAGCTTCTTCCAGACAGGGCAACCCAGCAATAGCTTCACAATCAAGACGCATGTGTTGAAAGATTCGCTCTTGATTATATAGGATGCAAGAGTAGTAGCTGCGCTGCTGATAGCTCCGGAAGCGATCAGAAGAGATCTTTGGCTTCGAGTAAGGATTCTTGGCGCTATCAACGAAGGTGTTGTGGGCTCTGAAGCTATTTACACTGAACGATCCTGGTGAGGTTGCAGCACCTGGAAGCCTTGGTAGCCTGGGCGTTGGCTTCTGAACTTGTGGCCTCTGCTCCACATGATAGTCATATTGAGGTCCTGGAGTAGTGGGAGGCACCATGATGGGCCACCGAACTGTGACAAGTTCACCACGATTATAGGCCTGTTCAATTGTGTGAGGCCTTGGGGCTGGAACAGTGGCACCAGCATCCACATGGGCTTCAGGTTGCACATGAGCTTCAGGCACAACATTGGCTTTAGGCTCCACATTATTTTCAACCATGACAACGTCATTGGCGTCAGTATCATTGTTGGTGGCAGCCTCAGTGTTCTCAACCTCCGTGTCTTCAATGACAGGAGGGTCGGGCACAGTCACATTCTCCTCGAGAATGACTTCTTCAGTGGCAGGGGTGTGGCAACTCTTGCTTCTTCTTCTCTTGTTTCTTGACTTTCATCGGCTGATGCAGCCGGAATGTCTTCAACAACTTTGGCGTTAGACTCAGAGACATTCACAGTAGGGGTGGCTTCAGGAAACACTTGACATGCTACTGAGTTTTGCGGCGCTTCCCCTTCTGGAATGCTCGACATGGCGACCTATGGCCTAGGGCCTTTGCGAAGCCTGCGGAAAGCTGGCGACACCTGTGGTGATGGAGTGGTCTGCACCATGTAGATGTCGTCCTCAAGCACCGGAGTGGTGTCTTTAGGTGGTGGAGTTCTGGTTGTCTCATCATCAATGGGGGTGTCTTGTTGAGGGCGATCTGCCCATGAATCATCCTGAGCAATTGGCGTCAAGGGACGACCAATGCTGATGAGTTCGCTGTTCGTAAGAACAGGCGATGATACCGGTTGGTTCTCGAGTTGAGGAAGGACTTCATCATCTTATACATTGTCATCATGACCAATGTCTTCAGCTGTGATGGGGTCAACAGCTGGTACTTCTTCATTGTCAGGAGCCTCTGTGAAAACAGGCTTCTGGAACATAAGTTGACGCTCTTGGTTTGTGGAGGCAGGACGAGCAACATAAATGGGCTCGACAACAAGAGGCTCAGAGGCCGCTGCACACTCTTTCTTTGAAGACTTCTCCAGTTTCTTCTTTGAAGGAGCATCATCAGAAACATTCTTGTGCTTGCACTTCTTGGCTTCGGCTTCAGCTGCCCTTGTCTTTTTGAGTTCTGAAGCTGCTGTGGGGACCTTAGGCTTCGAGCCTGTCATGCTGGCAGGGAAGACAATGTGAGGTGCTTCCTACCTTGAAGCTTCAGCTTGGGCCACAGCAGGCTTCTTCTTCTGTTTGGCAGCCATCTTGGGGTCAATGCCAGGACGCCCAAGTGGCTTGCGCTTCTCGGCCTCATTGTGTGCTTGAACACATTTCTGCGTGAAGTACTTCATGCACTCTCTTGAACCTTTTGCTTCTTCCCGCTTCTTGTGAAACTCTTCCTTGAGGTCATGCAGCATCTTCTTGAAGATCTGGACATCAGCCACGCTGAGCTTGGCCGTGTTCTTCTTGAAGTGAGCCTTCTCATAATCAATTTTGTTCTTGAGCTCGACTATCTTATGAGCCAAGGCCAACTCATTAGCAATGGCTCCATGGAATGTGACGCTGATGTCCACAGGAAGCTGAAGATCATCAATACTAATAGTCTGGTCATCAAACCACTCATCGATGAAGTTGTTCAGAATGTACACATCAAAGAGGGGCAGATCATTGAAGATCTCCGCCTCTTGCTTGCTCTTGATCAGTTGTTCAAGGGCATCATCACCAAGATCTTCATCGCTGGACAGATCAATGGTTTCATCTTCGTTCCTCAGAACGACAGCTGGAGTAAGTTCATGCCCAGAAATCTTCATGGGTTTCTTCTTGGGCTTCTCCGTATTCTTGGAGACACGAGAAAGATCTTCAGATTGCACACTGGGTTAAGGAGGTGCAGTGGCCAATGGCTTCACACGCGAAGCTTTCGGTGCGGCAGAGGGCTTTGAAGCCTTTGATTTCTTCTGCTTCTGCGGCTTAGGTGGAGCTGGCGCTTCATCAGAATCTGCATCATCAGCTGAGTGCTCCATGGTGGCCCCCTGAACAGCTATGTGAGTGATGAGGCCATCGAGGTTATAGAAGGGGCCGATGACATTTGGATTGGCATAGCGGGTGCCATCAGCCCTTGGAGCAGATGGACCAGGGTTGAAGTTGAGTCCAAATGCCTTCTTGTTCTTAGCCGCGGACTCCTTGGCAAATTCATAATTGCTCTTGAATAGATTGTCTTCACGACACCATAACATGGATGATGGGTCGGCATTTTCCGGCTTCGGTCCGCGTACCATGCATGGGTAGTAGCCTTGAGCAATGGCTTCGGACTTGGACTTGGGCTGCAGATTTCTGTATAGAATATCTCCCCATGGTCGCTTGATGGCGTTCTTTCTAGCATATTCAGCAGTCATAAATCTGTATTTGAACCACTCCTCTGCCCAATATCTTCGAATCCATTGGATTCGAGTCTTGCACTGATTGTAATTCTCTTCAGGATCTGTCTTGTACATTTCAAAGAGATCTGGTGGCAAGTCCTTGGCTGTATCCCCACGGCGCTGCATGCCACCCTTTCTAGCTGACTTCTCAGTGGCCATTATATTCAAGCTGAATGGCTTCAAGACTGTGAATGGCTTCCTTTTGCTGGTCAGACGGGAACTAGCTTCAGGAGAGTTGATGTGTCGCTGTAAGAACTCTGTAAATGAATGCAGACTATGAGAACCAAGGGATTCTCCCACTAACATGTACATGTGACAGCATTAGAGGTGCGAGGGAAGGGGAAGAGGTCATATGCATTCTCAGAAGATTTTGAAGATAAATCAGTTTTAAGACATTGACCTCATAGCGCGAAGACATTCACTTATTTGATGACAGTTGGTTCCAGATTTGTACGAAAATCCATGAATAAGTACAAGTGAGGAATCTAACTATTTGTGAAGCATAAGTAAATATACTTGGCATGATATGAGATCTAGAACAAGATAGATCCAGATTTGGAAGTTTAGAAACCACTTTTGGTTGAAGTGGATGGATCTAACGGATCAAAAAGGCAGTAAAAAGTAAGTTTTAATTACCCTTGACGAACTGCTAGACGAGGTGAAGAGGGAGGCCGAGCAGTTCAATCTCCCGCGCCCTAACTTGGCGACGAAAGACACCTACGGCGGCGGCGGAGAGGACGAGGTCCGCGGCCGGCGTGAGGACGGCGTCGAAGAGGTCGCGGCAGCTAAGCGCTTCGTCTCCGGCGTCGACGCGAGCTAGCGGAGGCGCTAGGGTTTGTGCGAGGTGGCGAGGTGGGAGAAGAGATAATGACTGCGGTGAGTTGAGTATATATAAGGAAAGGGACAACATAACGTAATTACACAGGTGCCCCTGGCAGTTCACATCTGAAGGACACGTGGCATGCATGCAACTCATTGGAAGTTGTTCCATGTTCCCATGCACGCCTGGATTGTTGAGTGGACGTTCCGGCTTCTCCGGTTTTCAGGCAATAAGGATATAGCATTAAAACAGATTTAACTTTTGTCTCTATGTCTTCTGCTGACAAGGATTCAGAGAAGACAATCGACAGTTTCAATAGAATGCATATGATTTGGATAGATAGAATCTGAGGTAGAAGCATAGAGGGGGTTAGGGTCCGATCACATTCAGTTAGATCAAAAGATTCAAACATGAAGACATAGCATAAGTGAATGTTGTAGAGGACAGAACACAAATACGTGTATATATCAGTATAAGACCAAATCAACATTGTGAAGATAACATGAAGTCAAAGAAATGTTGAAGACAAACCAGATGCGAATACTTTGCAAATGTGACGCCAAATGAAACACTTCAAACAAGAATTTGGTGGTGGCTTCACCCACCGTATAGGAAGTATTAGACCCAGAACGGCGCACAATTATCGTGGTGCTCCGAAGTCGAATTCCGCGTTAATGTATTCACACTTAGAGTGTAAGTCTTCATTGATTGAAGATATACTTTACTTCGTGTGTTGCACATCTAAGTCATCAGCATGCATAAGCGTTAGGATGTGTGTCAATCACAGGACATTCGAGGATTCTAAGATATTTAGCTCACACCGCAACTTGCAAAACCTTTTCTCATCCAAGGGCTTTGTGAAGATATCTGCCAATTGCTCTTCAGTGTTGACGTGAATGATATCAATATCTTCCTTCATGACATGATCTCTGAGAAAGTGATAGCGGATCTGAATGTGCTTTCTCTTTGAGTGCTGAACTGGGTTGTTGGCAATCTTGATGGCGCTTTCATTGTCGCAGTAGAGTGGCACTTGCTTCAAATGGATGCCATAGTCTTTTAGAGTTTGCTTCATCCATAGAAGCTGAGCTCAGCAAGATCCAGCAGCAATGTATTCAGATTCAGCAGTGGAGAGAGACACACAATTCTGCTTCTTTGAAGACCAACATACAAGAGATCGTCCAAGAAAGTGACATGTGCCTGATGTGGACTTGCGATCAACCTTGTCACCAGCATAATCAGCATCTGAGAATCCAACTAGATCAAACTCTAAGCCCTTTGGATACCATAACCCTAGTGTTGGGGTGTAAGCCAAATATCAAAGAATTCGCTTCACAGCTAAGTGATGCGATTCCTTTGGTGCCGCTTGGAATCGGGCACACATGCAAACGCTAAGCATGATATCTGGCCTAGATGCACATAAATAGAGTAAAGAACCAATCATGGAGCGGTATACCTTTTGATCGAACTCTTTACCATTGTCGTCGGGACCCAATTGACCTTTGGTTGGCATTGGCGTCGTGTACCCTTTGCAGTCTTGCATTCCAAACTTCTTCAGGCTCTTTGAGGTATTTCTCTTGAGATATGAAGATGTCGTTGCTCTGCCGACGGATTTGAAGACCGAGGAAGAACTTCAGCTCACCCATCATGGACATCTGATATTGCTCTTACATCATGTGCCCAAACTCATCACTGTATCTTTTATCGGTGCAGCCAAAGATAATGTCATCCACATAGATCTGGCACACAAATAGTTCACCATGGTATGTCTTCGTGAAGAGAGTGGGATCCAGGGAACCAGGTTTGAAGTCTTTGCTCTTCAGGAAGTCTTTGAGTGTGTCATACCAAGCACGAGGGGCTTGTTTGAGGCCATACAGTGCCTTGTTGAGCTTGTATACCATATCAGGATGTTTTGCATCTTCAAAGCCAGGTGGTTGTGCAACATATACTTCTTCTTCAATCTTGCCATTGATAAAGGCACTCTTCACATCCATTTGGTACAGGAGGATATTGTGATGGCTGGCATAGGCTAGTAGTATGCGAATGGCTTCAAGCCTAGCCACCGGAGCAAATGTTTCATCAAAGTCAATCCCTTCAACTTGAGTGTATCCTTGAGCAACAAGACGAGCCTTGTTTCTGACTACTTGACCATGCTCATCTTGTTTGTTGCGATAGATCCATTTGGTGCCTATGATGTTGTGCTTGCGATGATCAGGACGCTTGACTAATTCCCACACATTGTTCAGCTCGAACTGTTGAAGCTCTTCTTGCATAGCTTGAATCCATTCAGGTTCCATAAAGGCTTCAGCAACTTTCTTGGGTTCAGATATAGAGACAAATGCAAAGTGCGCACAGAAATTTGCTAGCTGTGTTGCTCTTGAACGAGTGAGTGGACCAGGTGCATTGATGCTATCAATTATCTTCTCAATCTATAATTCATTTGCAACACGAGGATGGACTGGACGAAGATTTTGCCCTTGCCAACCATTGTCTTCTTCTTCAGTATTGGCTTCAGGCTGAGCAGTGTCTACAGGTTGATTAGGCGCATAAATGATAAGTTCCTCTTCAGCCTGTGCCTCCGAAGGTATGATTTCTCCAGTACCCATAAGCTTGATCGATTCACTAGGTGGGAATTCATCTAGCACATTTGGCAGGTGCTCTCTTTGCAAGCCGTTAGTCTCATCGAACCGCACATCCACAGTTTCAACCACTTTGTAGTGAAAGAGGTTGAAGACTCTGTAGGAGTGCGAATCCTTTCCGTAACCAAGCATAAAACCTTCATGTGCTTTCGGTGCAAATTTTGAAGTGTGATGTGGATCCTTGATCCAGCACCTAGCACCAAATACTCTGAAGTAACTGACGTTTGGCTTCTTACCAGTTAGGAGCTCATAGGATGTCTTCTTTAGAAGCTTGTTAAGATAAACACAGTTGATGACGTGGCATGCAGTATCAATGGCTTCAGGCCAGAACTTCCATGGAGTCTTGTACTCATCAAGCATCGTCCGAGCCATCTCAATGAGTGTTCTGTTCTTGCGCTCCATGATGCCATTTTGCTGAGGTGTGTATGGAGCTGAGAACTCATGAGTGATGCCCAATGTATCAAGATAAGTGTCGAGGCCTGTGTTCTTGAACTCTGTGCCATTATCACTTCTGATGTGCTTAATCTTGATGCCATAGTTTGTCATGGTACAATTGGCAAATCATCTGAAGACATCCTGCACTTCATTCTTGTAAAGGATTATAAGCACCCATGTATATCTTGAATAGTCATCAACAATGACGAAGCCTGCTACCTCTTGAGCACTGCGTTGGTTTTCCCTTGAAGAGGAAAGGGTGATGCAGTAAAGCAGCGTAAGTATTTCCCTCAGTTTTTGAGAACCAAGGTATCAATCCAGTAGGAGGCCACGCACGAGTCCCTCGCACCTACACAAACAAATAAATCCTCGCAACCAACGCAATAAAGGGGTTGCCAATCCCTTCACGGTCACTTATGAGAGTGAGATCTGATAGAGATGATAAGATAATATTTTTTGGTATTTTTATGATAAAGATGCAAAGTAAAATAAAAGGCAATAAAAATAGCTAAGTGTTGGAACATTAATATGATGGAAGATAGACCCGGGGGCCATAGGTTTCACTAGTGACTTCTCTCGAGAGCATAAGTATTACGATGGGTTAACAAATTACTGTTGAGCAATTGACAGAATTGAACATAGTTATGAGAATATCTAGGTATGATCATGTATATAAGCATCACGTCCACGACAAGTAGACCGACTCCTGCCTGCATCTACTACTATTACTCCACACATCGACCGCTATCCAGCATGCATCTAGAGTATTAAGTTCATAAGAACAGAGTAACGCTTTAAGTAAAATGACATGATGTAGAGGGATAAACTCATGCAATATGATATAAATCCCATCTTGTTATCCTCGATGGCAACAATACAATATGTGCCTTGCTGCCCCTACTGTCACTGGGAAAGGACACCGCAAGAGTGAACCCAAAGCTAAGCACTTCTCCCATTGCAAGAAAGATCAATCTAGTAGGCCAAACCAAACTGATAATTCGAAGAGACTTGCAAAGATAACCAATCATACATAAAAGAATTCAGAGAAGATTCAAATATTGTTCATAGATAAACTTGATCATAAACTCACAATTCATCGGTCTCAACAAACACACCGCAAAAGAAGATTACATCGAATAGATCTCCACAAGGGAGGGGGAGAACATTGTATTGAGATCCAAAAAGAGAGAAGAAGCCATCTAGCTAATAACTATGGACCCGAAGGTCTGAGGTAAACTACTCACACATCATCGGAGAGGCTATGGTGTTGATGTAGAAGCCCTCCGTGATCGATGCCCTCTCCGGCGGAGCTCCGGAAAAGGCCCCAAGATGGGATCTCAGGGGTACAGAAGGTTGCGGCGGTGGAATTAGGTTTTTGGCTCCGTATCTGGTAGTTTGGGGGTACGTAGGTATATATGGGAGGAAGAAGTACGTCGGTGGAGCAACATGGGGCCCACGAGGGTGGAGGGCGCGCCCCCTACCTTGTGCCTTCCTGGTTGATGTCTTGATGTAGGGTCCAAGTCCTCTGGATCACGTTCGTTCCGAAAATCACGTTCCCGAAGGTTTCATTCCGTTTGGACTCCGTTTGATATTCTTTTTCTGCGAAACTCTGAAATAGGCAAAAAAACAACAATTCTGGGCTGGGCCTCCGGTTAATAGGTTAGTCCCAAAAATAATATAAAAGTGTATAATAAAGCCCATTAATGTCCAAAACAGAATATAATATAGCATGGAACAATAAAAAATTATAGATACGTTGGAGACGTATCAAAGCCATAGAGGCAAGCAGTGGTAGTAAGAGTAGAGTAGTGAGTAGGGCCAAATAAGTCCATGTGAAGCAGCTCGAAGGGTTGAGATGTCATCATGATTATCTTCGAGGGATGCTTGGCCCTAGTCATCTTCCGAGCTTCGCAGGCACCACATAGATGATCCTTCTTGAACCTGAAGCCCTCGATGCCCACAACGTGTTTCTTCTTCGCAAGTGTGTACAAGTTCCTCATGCCAGCATGCCCTAGTCTCCGATGCCAGAGCCAGCACTCTGAAGCTTTTGCTAGAAGACATACGGCCAACTGTGGTCCTGCTGAGGAATCTACCATATACAGATCATCTTCCCGATACCCTTCAAAGACTATAGACTTGTCAGATTCCATTAGAACAAAGCAACAATATTTTCCAAATATCACAATCATGTTTAAGTCACAAAGCATTGAGACAGACATTAAGTTGAAACCAAGGGATTCAACAAGCATCACTTTATCCATGTGGTGATCCTTTGAGATTGCAACTCTACCTACACCCAATACCTTGCTTTTACCAGTGTCAGCAAATGTGATGTGACTGTTGTCACATGGACGTAGGGTTGTATCCATAAGAAGACTTCGATCACCAGTCATGTGGTTAGTGCATCCACTGTCTGTAATCCCTTCTGAAGCATTTGGTGTCATACCCTACAGTGCAGTTAGGGGGTAGGCTTCACCAAGGGTATTGTGAAGCATAAACATTTGACGAACAAGCGGATTATGAAAGTTCAGATCCTGGTTAGGGCAGATAGGATGATTGTCAAGGAATCCCGGAACAAAATACATTGTAAGACCATTAGGGCATTTTATCTTGCGCCCCACAAGATGTTTTAGGTCCCCAGCAATAACATCAGGCTCCTTTGATTTCCGGCTGGAGACCTTTCCCTGCAAAAGAGAGTTAATTTTTCTTAACCACCCACATCTTCAGGGTGGCTTAGAAGCAATGAGTCTAAGTGCAGCATCTGAGAACTTCGGCTTTGGAGCCCTAGCAAATAGCCTTGCAGGAGGTGAATGGTACTCATATGAATAAACAGAATAGTTCTTGGTCTTATGAACATACCGGTTTGACGAAACACGCTCATAATCATAAGTCTGAGTATGATTTCCCTGCAAAACATTGGCGTTAGGGTGACTCTGGTGAGTCCACTGTCTGTATGAAGCCTTTGGACCATATGAAGCCTTTGGTCTGGGGTTTTTCCTCTTCCCAGGTGGTGTCATGATGACATTCACAGGAAGATTCTCAAGACAACTTTTGGGTACCCAAATCTTCTTCATAGGTGGTCCATTCCTGCAGTTAGTACCAATATACCTGGCAAACACTTCACCATTCTGATTCTTAAACAGTTTATAGTTTGCATCAAAGGATTCATCAATGATAATCGAGTTAGCACAAGTGAAGCCAGATAAGGTAGATGGATCCACTAAAGGTCCCTTTGCAGCAACCCATGTGGTTTTGGGGTACTGCTCAGGCTTCCGGTAAGAACCATCAACATTCATTTTCCTCTCGAACCCAACACCCTCTTTCCTAGGGTTTCGGTTCAGAATCTGCTTTTTGACGACATCACATAGTGTCTGATGCCCTTTGAGACTTTTGTACATCCCTGTCTCAAGCAATGTCTTCAACCTGGCATTCTCATCAACAATAGTAGTGGTATCCTCAGTAGAGGGGTTAGTTACCACATCAGCAGTTGAAGATATTGCAACAGTAGCAGTAGTAGAACATTCAGCAACAGAGTCAGCATTATCACACTCAAGACATTTTAGACATGGTGGTTCAAATCCTTCCTGAGCGGGACTGATCTGTTGAGCGCGAAGTGACTCGTTCTCTTTTTGAAGATCTTTCATGAGACGCTCTCAATTTCTCAAGTTCTTGCTTCCTTTGAAGATAATCGTAGGAAAGCTTTTCATGAGCTGTTGAGAGCGTTTCATGACGACTTTCAAGTTCCTCGTTCTTAACATGAAGATTTTTTATGTCTTCAATTAATTACCAAGATTGGGTCATTTCCGCGTCCAACAGGTCATCGCTTTTGTCTAGCAATTTTTGAATATGTTCCATTACTTTCTTTTGTTCAGTTGCAATTTTAGCAAGTGTTTTGTAGCTAGGTTTGGATTCACAATCAGAGTCATCTTCACTCGGTGTTTGAAAGTAAGCATCGCGTGAGTTTACCTTGGCATCACGTGCCATGAAGCAGTAGGTGGGAGCAGAGTCATCCTCATCATTAGCATCAGTGTTGGTGACGAGGCCATTGTCTTCAGTGTTGAAGATGGACTTGGTGACATACGCTGAAGCTAGAGCCAGGCTAGCCACGCCTTAATCGGACTCCTCCTCGGACTCCACCTCTGCCTCCTCAGAAGCAGACTCCTCCTCTGAATCCATCTCCTTGCCAACAAATGCACGAGCCTTGCTTGATGAGCTCTTCTTGTGTGATGAAGACTTGGACGAAGACTTGGAAGAAGACTTTGAGGATTTCTTCTTCTTGTCAAGAAAATCATATTCCTTGCTCTTCTTCTACTTGTTGTTTTCATTGTCCCACTGTGGACACTCAGAGATGTAGTGACCAGGTTTCTTGCACTTGTGGCATGTTCTCTTCTTGTGATCACGAGTGGAAGCTTCATCATTTCTTGAGCTGGATCTTGAAGACTTTCTGAAGCCTTTCTTCTTGGTGAACTTCTGGAACTTCTTCACAAGCATAGCAAGCTCCTTTCCAATGTCTTCAGGATCCTCATAACAGCTGTCAGATTCTTCTTCAGAAGAGGAAACAACCTTTGCCTTCAAAGCACGAGTTCGGCCATAGTTGGGACCATAGATATCTCTTTTCTCATATTGCTGGAACTCATGTGTGTTGAGCCTCTCAAGTATGTCAGACGGATCGAGAGTCTTGAAGTCAGGGCGCTCTTGAATCATCAGGGCTAGGGTGTCAAACGAGCTGTCAAGTGATCTTAGGAGTGTCTTGTCGATTTCAGGCTTGGTGATCTCAGTGGCGCCGAGTGCATGAAGCTCATTTGTGATATCAGTGAGGCGATCAAATGTGAGATGAACATTCTCATTGTCATTTCTCTTGAAGCGGTTGAAGAGGTTGCGAAGAACACTGATCCTTGAGTCTTTCTGGGTTGAGACGCCTTCGTTGACTTTGGATAGCCAGTCCCAGACTAGCTTCGCAGTTTCCAGAGCACTCACATGACCATACTGTCCTTTGGTCAGATGACCACAGATGATGTTCTTGGCAGTAGAATCCAGTTGAATGAACCTCTTGACATCAGCAGGGGTGACACCTTCATCGGCCTTGGGAACGCCGTTCTTCACGACATACCAGAGGTCGACATCAATGGCTTCAAGATGCATACGCATCTTATTCTTCCAGTAGGGGTAATCAGTGCCATCGAAGACAGGGCACACTCGGAGACTTTGATTATCCCTGCAGTCGACATAGCTAAAACTCCAGGTGGTTAAACCGAATCACATAGAACAAGGGAGCACCTCGCTCTGATACCAATTGAAAGTGCTAGTTATCGACTAGAGGGGGGTGAATAGGCGATTTTTATGATTGTCTTCAAAACATGGTGGTTTCAAAGGCAAACAGTAGAAATGAACCTATTGATATGCAGCGGAAGGTAGACTACACTAGACAAGCCATAGTCAAATAAGCAATGAAGTGAAAGCACGAAGACTATTAACAGCTAGGTAGTGAGGATCAAGATGGAAGATAGTATGAAGCCAAATAACAACAGTCTACACACAGTCAAGCCAATAAGATCATGCAAGCAGACAATGCCTTCACGAAGACAAACTGTAAGTAAGGAGAGGTAAGAGATATAACCAGTTGCTTGGTGAGGACAAGGATTTGTTGGACCAGTTCTAGTTGTTGTGAAAACTGTACGTCTGGTTTGGGAGGCTGAGATTCAACTCAGAAGACCGCGTCTTCACCTTATTCCCCTTGAGCTAAGGACACCTAGTCCTCGCCCAATCACTCTGGTAAGTCTTCAAGGTAGACTTCCAAACCTTCATAGACTTCGTCCACCGGCAATCCACAATGACTCTTGGATGCTCAGAACGCGACGCCTAACCGGCTGGAGGATTCACAATCCTCAAGTGTATCAAGTCTTCAGATCACGCGGATAGAAAGACTTTAGTGATGCCTAACACTCTTTGGCTCTGGGTGTTTTGGGCTTTGTCCTCGCAAGGATCTCTCTCTCTCTCTCTCAAATGCTTCGGAGGTGGGTTGCTCTCAAACGACAAAAGCCATGTATTAACTCTAAGCAGCCACCAATTTATGGTGTAGCGGGTGGGCTATTTATAGACAGGAGGCAACCCGACCTGATTTGTCCAAAATGACCCTGGGTCACTAAGGAACTGACACGTGTCCAACGGTCAGATTTCAAACACACGCGGCATCTTGACTTGGGCTCCAATTAAAGCTGATTCATCCAGCTCTGGATAAGATTTGCTCTCATTGTCTTCGCTCGAAGACATAGGATTTGGTTGAGCATCACTTCTGTCACTCTGACTTTGTTCACTTGGACCCCACTTAACAGTACGGTGGTTCCTATGACTCAACAAAGAAGAAAAGGAAACTACGAAACAACTATGTCTTCGCACTCCATAGTCTTCACGTTAATGTCTTCTCAAGTCATAATCTTCGTTGTGAATATCTTCACAGACCACCATTGTCTTCAATGTCTTCACACATTTTTAGGGGTCATCTCTGGTAGGTAAACCGAATCAATGTGGGACTACTACCTGTGTTATCCTGCAATTCTCACAAACACATTAATCCCTCAACCAAGTTTGTCGTCAATACTCCAAAACCAACTAGGGGTGGCACTAGGTGCACTTACACTTTGTACATGTTCTGTTCTTTTAATTCATGTCTAATGTCTTTCATTAACTCTCCACGGAGGTGCTGGCCGGCCGGTACATACGTCAGTGCATTATCTATCTCATACTCACCGTCACATACTCACATCTATGATAATTGGAGTATATTCATCTCCAATTACAGCCTCATATTTTTTTGGACATTCATTTACAGCCCGATCTACTTGGATGCGCAAATCTGGGAGTTTGAACAATTCACCAAGAGAAGCCAGTTCGTGTATAACAGAATGGGTGAGGAGTAAAGCCGTGTCATGTTCCATATTTTCATTCAGATTTGAGAGAATGCGAAAGTAATTTTTGATATTTTCCTCTACACGTGGAATTTATCATGAGATCCTACCCAAATCTGAGTACTTCTCCAAGGCACTGTACACCTTCCATTTTGCCCAAACGATCTCACCTTGGGCTACTTGTAACATCCCAAATTTCAATTTGGATGTTATACATAGGTCATCATATGCATATCATATTTTATTTGCATTTTGTTGTGATCCTAGAAATCCTAAGCAACTCAAGGACCCACAGAGAGAGTTGGGGATTTCATTTATTTTCATATTTGAATTTTCTCAAATTTGAAAAGAGGATCATTTTGATTTTAATAATTTTTCTCTCTCAAATATTTCTGATATTAAAATAATGAGAGGAGATGAAATGACTTCTCCAAAATAAAAGAAATATTGGAGGAAAAATGTTAAATCAAATAAATATTTTATTTGGATTTTTATTGCTAATTTATTAGAATTAGAAAAATATGCATTTTTCAAAATTGCATTCTTAGGCTAGAAAAATGTTCACTTTGTTCTAAATATTTTATTTAGACGGTGAAAATTGTTTTCGGCATTTTTAGAATTTTTTTTATATTTTATTAGGATTTTTCTTCGGCGGAATTATATATTTTTTAAAAGTTTCGCCCGACTGGGCCAACGGCCCAGCCGAGCAGGCCGTCCCAGCGCGCCGCCGCCTCCCTCTCTGACTCGGGACAGAGTCCCGAGCCGCGCCTCCGCACACCGCCATCCGCACCCCCTCCCGCAAGCCGAGGCCGCCCCCCCTCTTATAAGTAGCCGCCTGGAGCAATCTGGAGCAATCCAGCGTTGTCCTGGGATATCCAGGAGTACCCGTGTGATCATCCTATGGTTCGCCACCCAGGCTCAAAGGGATCATAAGATTATTCATGCTAGAAACTTCCGTGTGCAGCCATGTGACGCCCCCAATTCGACCGTACAGTAATCATACACGCAAATGTGTACGATCAAGATCAGGGACTCACGGGAAGATATCACAACACAACTCTAGACACAAATAAAAAATACAAGCTTCATATTACAAGCCAGGGGCCTTGAGGGCTCGAATACAGAAGCTCGAAACATAAGTGAGCGGAAGCAACAATATCGGAGTACAGACATAAGTTAAACAAGGATGCCTTAAGAAGGCTAGCACAAACATCAACGACCGAAGAGGCAAGGTCTCATGCCTGGGACCTCCAAACTACTCCTGGTCGTCGGCGGGCTCCACGTAGTAGTAGGCACCCTCGGGGTGGTAGTAGTAGTCGACTGGGCTGGCATCTGGCTCCTGGGATCCACCATCTAGTTGCAACAACCAGAAAGAAGAAAGAAGGGGGGAAACGGGGAGCAAAGCAACCGTGAGTACTCATCCAAAGTACTCGCAAGCATCAGATCTAAGCTAAGTATGCATTGGTATCAAATGGAAGGGTTGTGTCTGTGGACTGAACTGCAGAATGCCAGAATAGGGGGGAAGGCCAAGCCTATCGAAGACTAGCATCTTCAAGCAGCTCCAAGCATCTTGCAGCATGTAGAAGAGTAAAGAATAGCATTTTAATATTAACAAGCATGTTGTAGTAATAAAGCCCAGAGATCCTTCCTCGACTCCCTGCGAGAAAGCAATCCCGAGGCCACATAGCCATCACATATCAAGTATCCATTTCTAGTCGTATAAGATCAGGATACAAGTCTGAACGTCCATTACCAAGGACACGGTATTCGAATATATATCTTCCCTGCAGGGGTGCACCACGTTACGCAACACACTCGATCACTCTGGCCGGACACACCTTTCTGGGGTCAATGCCCGGCCTTGGAAGATCAACACGTCGCAACCCTACCTAGGCTTAGCAGAGAGGTCCCCACCGGTCTACATCCTAAGCACTCCGGGGTCTTGGGCCCATCGCCCGGTGCACTCCGGGTCGTTGTGGGCAGGGTGGATACCAACACCGCCTCGGATGGCCAGCACGATCCGACTGTGCCACAATGCTGAATTGGACGTCTGACAAAGCTTCGGCTGATACTGCGACGTCGAGGCCCATAACTATTCCCGCGTGGTGGTTAGTGCATAAAGGCCAAAGGCCAATTCAAAACAAATACCCAAACATGTTAGTGCATTATTAAAAAGAAGTGATGGCTGTCGGGACAAGTCTGGAGCTATCACCCCCTCCCGGGTGATACTGCTAAACAGCCAGCCGCCACCGTAACAACTCCTCGGGTGCTCTTTGGGCCCGCCCGACTTTCACCAATGCCTCAAGTAAAGTCAAGGTAACCGTGTGTCCAAACATAAAGGGGAAAACCCGAGGAATCACCCCCGGAGGATTCCACTCGATGTGATCATCAAGGTGAACGTAAGAGGATCCACCGTCGAGGTTCACACTTGAGGTGTTGCACGATAGAGCCGTATCGGGAATGGTGAAAGAGGAACCGCCCTCGATGACCACGACTGAATAGCTACACTACAGAGATCTCATCATGAGTGATGTGTGAGGTTCCACCCTCGGCACTCGATGGTAACTTTGCAGAGTCGAGCAACAAAAGGGGCGTGATGTGATGTGAGGTGTCGGGCTCTGGTCGTCGATCACGTTGATCGAGTCGTTGATGATGAAGCAGGGGCAACAAGGACAAGGTCGAGGTCACTGATGGATCACTATCCAACCTATACTAAGCAGTTTAGGATAAGCAGGTAGGTAACAATAGCAGGTACAAAAGCAGGCTATGCATCAGAATAGGAGCAACCAATTACAGTAGCAAAATCTAATGCAAACATGAGAGAATGGAATGGGCGATATTGGGATGATCAAAGGGGGGCTTGCCTGGAAGCTCCGCTGAAAGGGGAGAAGGGTCGTCGTCGACGTAGTCGACCACAGGGGCATCAGCAGCGGTCTCGGGGTCTACCGGAGAGAAGAGGGGGAAGAAATAGTAAATACAATGCACACAGATGCATGACAAAGCATAACATGGCAATACGCGATGCAAGGGGTGTTCTAACGCAATGCTACACGATACGGCGAAGGGGGAAAACATCCGGGAAAGTATCCACGGTGTTCGGCATTTTCGGACAGGCGGACCGGAGGGGGAAAGTTCCATGTTCGCTATGCTAGGGGCATGTGACAGATGAACGGAGAGTGTATTTCAATGCGTCTCGTCGTTCTGAGCAACTTTCAGGTATAAAACTTTTTCATCCGAGTTACGGATTATTTTCTATGGTTTACCGAAGTTTAAAATAATTTTCGGATTTATTATTATTTCGCAATTAAAGGCTAAATGCTAGGTGCACCCAGCTCTGCGTACACAGAAGTGTACCAGAGGCTGATAGATGGGCCAAGGGGTCCCAGTTGACCAGTCAATGTTTGACTGGTCAACACGGGGTGGGGTCCCCCTATCATTGACTGTGTGTAGTTAACTAAATCAGTTTCAACCAATCCAATGATTAGGCTAATTAATCCCGAGTTAATTAAGTAATTAATTAATTAATTAATTAATTAACTAATTAATTTATTTTTATTATTTTTATCCTTTTTTAACAAAAGCCAGGCCGCTGGGCCCCAGCAGCCAGCGGCCCAGAGGGATTTCGGGCGTGTGGGTTAACGGGGCTACGGGCAGGGTTGCCCGTCGAGGCAATCCCGGGCAACGGCGCGTCGGGTGCCGGACGACGGAGTGCGCGGGGGTGGGGAGCAGCGGGCGGCGCGGGCAGCGGGGCACCGGCGGCCGCGGAGATGGGCGCGGCGCGGCGGAGGCCACGCGGTTCGGCGCAGCGGTGGCGGGACAGGGGAGGTGTGGCGCGGTGGCTGCGGCTGCAGCAGGTAGCAGCAACACGGCGGGCAGGCGCCGGGGTAGCGGCAGCACGGCGCAGAGCAGCGACAAGCAGCGGCGAGGGCGGAAGCGAGCCGGGCGACAGCGATGAGGCCTCGCGAAGGCCAGCAGGCGGGCGCGGATCTGCGCAGACGCCGGAGCTGCGGAACGCGGTCAGGGCGGAGGGGACGACCGGTGAGCATCGTCGTTGCTGAGCAGCGGGGTGCGACGTGGGCGACCGGAGCATGGAGGCCTCGGGATCGAGCCCAGGGGCTCGTCCGAGTCGAACTGGGGGGGTGCACGCGCCTCCCTGGCGTTCCAGGAGCACGTCGACAGACTTCGGGTGCGAGCTAGGCTTCGATGGCCGCGGCAGCAAAGCAAACGGCAGCGACGAGCTCGGGCACGACAGAGGGGGTGAGCTACGGGCACGGGATCGAGCTAGCGAGCGAAGGGGGAAGACCGCGGGCTCACCGTGGGCCTGCAGGTGTGCACGAGTGGGCTCGGGGAGGGCTCGTGGTGGCCGGCGTTGGAGAAGATCGACGGCGGCCGAGGCGGACGAGGTGACATTGTGGTGGGCTCTGTCCCGATCCAGCATGCGAGGTCGACGTAGCCGAACGCGACGACGCTTGAAGGTAAGCTGGCGACACGAGGGGTGGTCGGTGGCCACGGTGGCGTGAGGCGGACGACGACGGGCGCGCCGGTCCTTCCTCCAGATCGACAGAGGGGGGGAGAGGTGGATCTGGGCGAGAAGGGCGAGGTGAGTGGGGAGGTGGGGAGAGCAAGTGGAAGAGGTGGCGGGAAAGGGTCCTTATCCCCTCCCGGCGTCGGCGCCGACGAGGTGGTTGAGCGGGAGCACGTCCGTGTAGTGACTGGGTCGGGAGAACAAGGAGGCGACCGGCGGGGTAGGTGGTCCGGCCGCTGGGTGGGATGGGCCGAGGCCCAGGGGAGCCAGGGGAGGTCTTCGGTTTCCTTTTCATATGCCTTTTCTTTGTGTGTTCTTCTTTTTGTTTTCTTTTATTTTAGCTTTTGTAAAATATACAACTAGCCACTAAATTAGTATTAGTAATTATGCCACTGCCAAAATTAGTTTGGTACAATAATAAAATAGTTTTGTATTTGTTTATCATTTAAAAGCATTTAATAATTATTTTTAGCCATTGTTTTAATTAGTTTAGGGCATTAAACCACTTTATAAATATGTTGGGTCATCACCATAATTAGTTATGGAATATTTGACACACTTTGAACATTTTAGTTTGCATGTTTGAGAAATTTGAAACAGAGGGCTTCAATTTGAATCTGACTTTGAACTAAAATTTGGATCAAGCGAGGATTAGCAACAGTAATGTGATGACATGGCACCATTAGCGGGGGATTACCGTAGCTTAATTATCCGGGCGTCACAAGCCACAAGCCATTATGGGGCTCTGGCATAGTTGAGTAAGTTGTGGGAAACCTTTCCATGATGGGCTAGCAGATGTAGGGGATTGTAGGTGTACCGGCCTATCTATCGGTTAAGGGGACCTCTTCGGAAAGACTGTGTCTCGGTCATCCGTTTCTCAAACATCATGCAGTGCGAGAAATACAACGGAGGAGATCGATTCTTGTGGGGAAAAGTGCGCAAACCTCTGCAGAGTGTACAAACTAATCATGGTTAGCCGTGTCTCCGGTTATGGACATCTTGAGTATCTGGTACTTGAATTATTGATTTGATCTCATCACTCATTTAATTAGTTTGTTGGGTTTTTAATATTGTTTAATTGGGATTGAGTTGGAGGAACCTCCTCAATGTTTATTCAACCACCATGATAGTTAAACAAAATATATTCCTTTGTTGTAGGGAAAAACTAACTTTACGCAAAATAAAACTTAGAGCCTCCACCAGCCATATATGCATGTAGTGTTAGCATTTATCTTCATTGCTCTACAGTGTTATTTTGCCAGCATATTCCATGTGCTGACCCGTTTCGGGCTGCAATGTATTATGTTGCAGACTTTTCAGATGAAGAGTAAGGTGCGCTAGGTCGTTGTCGTGCACTCAGCTATGCCGTTGGTGTTAATGGACTCATTTTACCTTTGATGCTTTCGCAGTTATCTTTATTAGATGGCCTTAAGCCATATTATTGTAATAAGTTCTCTTTTGAGACATTTGATGTAATAAGTGTGTGATTGCACTTTGTTATAAATCCTTCAAGTGCCGTGTGCGTCAGCATTACCAATCCAGGGATGACACTTATGCACAGAGATTCGACCGTTTGAGGTCGGGCCGCTAGAAGATGGTATCAGAGCACACGTTGATTGTAGGACACGACCACTAAGATAAGCCATAGGTCACTCTTCTCTACTCATTTCTGACTCCTCTCCATTTTCCACTCTATAGATGGCGGGCCCAATGAACAAATTTGCTCAACCGGATGAAGACACACCTTTTGGACGACATTTGAAGGAAGTCACTAGGTACCTGAACATCGGAATACCAAGCTTCACCGGGACCTACACCGCCACTTTACCAGAAGAGGAGCGTTGGATGATTCGAGTCATATTCCAGGAAGGACGTTCACGCCAGTTACTGAGCCCATAGAGTTTTCCTTTGATGCACCAACCTTTAGTCTAGGAAAGAGCATGGCAGCTCACATCGCCATGGGATGCATCGGCGAAGTTTATCACAAGGATCTTAAGGACACCATCTACCAGATATGTGGGCGCCGAGATGAACAATGGGAGATGATCAGCACCAGGAGGGACAGGTCCATTGCAGCTTTCATCCAGGAGATGAACCAACACATTCGCCGCCAGGAGAATCAAATGTGCGCAAGCATGATAGATCTAAAGAAGGTGATGACCAGGAACATGGAGCTTGAAGAGGAACTCAAGTCTACACGCGATGGATACGAGGAGGAAATCGCAGTGCTAGTAGAAAAGGATGAAGACCTGACAAAGAAGCTAGGAGTATTCATGGGAGACCCCACACCAGGAGGAGATGACGACCATCCCGAGGACTACGTCATCATCGACGACACTGATTCCGACCCTGACAGTACTGATGATGATTACAAAGACGAAGCTGGAGCGGATATCATGGAGTCTTCCACCGATCAAAATTTCTGGATGACCACCATACTATCAGTAGAATTTCCCCCATGTATATAGTAGTAGTCCGAATATTTTGTAACAGTAGTTAGATCGTTGTATGCCCTTGTCTGAATTGATTGGTGTGATATGATTGTGTTTGTCTTATGTGCATATGGGTAGTGATTTCTCTTTAGACCCCATTCTATTCTAATCTCTTCCCTCTAAACCTATCAGATGCCTCCGAGACGTGACCCCGAATTTGTCTTTCCACCGGAACTCACTCAGTTGATCCAACAACAGAATGCCTTGATGCAGTTGCTAGTCCAGAATCAAGGCAACAACAACAACAGCAACAACAACAACAACAACCCACCGCCACCACCTCCAGTTGACAACTTAGCCCGTTTTCTGAGGTTGAATCCGCCGGTGTTTTCGAGTAGCACCGAGCCGATTGTTGCTGATGACTGGCTACGCATGATTGGAAGGTAATTGACCACCGCAGGTTGCACAGATGCTGAGAAGGTGCGTTTTGCCGCACACCAACTGGATGGACTCGCATCTCATGGTGGGAGAATTACACAACCACATTCCCTATAGCCAATGTCACTTGGGATCAGTTTCAGCAAGCGTTCCGCACTGCACATGTCTCTACTAGAGCTATGAGCATGAAGAAGCGTGAGTTTAGCAACTTACGCCAGGGAAATCGTACTGTGGGGCAGTACGTGGATGAGTTCAGTAATTTAGCTCGGTATGCCCCGGATGATGTGGCCACAGATGCAGCAGAACAAGAGAAGTTTATGGAAGGGCTGAATGATGAGCTGAGTATGCAGTTGATGGTAGCCACATTTGCTAACTACCGGGACATGGTAGATAGGGCTCTTATAAGTGAAGGGAAGCAACAGCAGATAGAGAGCCGCAAAAGGAAGTATGGACAAGGGAAGTATAATTCTGGAGCATCGTAGAAGCCTCGTTTTACCCCGAACTCGGGAGGATATACCCATAACCATGGAGGCCACACTCACAATGGAGGAAGTTCGCATAATCATAGTGGCCCCAAGAATAGGAATGGGAATGGAGGTAGCAGCAGCCAGAACCGTTCCAACCCAGCAACACCCGCCAAGAAGGATCTAAGTCACATTACTTGTTTCAAGTGCGGGAAGACTGGACACTACGCCACCGAGTGTTCTGAAGCAAAGAATGGAAATGGCAATGGAAGCTCCGGGAAGAAGCCCAACCCTTTCAACAGGGGACAGGTGAACCACGTTAATGTGGAGGAGGTTGAAGAGCAGCCAGATGCAGTTATAGGTAAGTTTTTGGTTAAGTCATTTACTGCAATCGTTCTTTTTGATACTGGTGCATCGCATTCATACATATCAAGGGGATTTGTAGATAAATATAAGTTGCCCACCAAAGTTCTTAAGACACCTATGTTAGTAAGTTCGCCAGGCGCGGAGTATATGGCAAGCAAAGGATGTTTTCAGATGCCATTGGCCATAGGTAGGCATGTTTTCCCCTCAGCCCTAATAATTCTGCAGTCACAAGGATTGGATGTGATACTAGGCATGGATTGGCTATCGATGTATGGGGGAAACATCGATTGCGCCAGTAAGTCAATTCTGCTCACCACCCCGGAGGGAAAAAGGATCAAGTATGTGTCTCGGCATGCGCCGAGGAGGACCCAAGTAAATTCCCTCTCATGAGTTGTTCAGGAGGAAGTGCCCGTAGTGAAGGATTACCCAGATGTATTTCCAGAGGAATTACCAGGCATGCCGCCAGATCGAGACATTGAGTTTTTGATAGAACTGTTGCCAGGCACCGGACCAATATCAAAGAGGCCATACCGGATGCCCGCAATGATCTGGAGGAAATTAAGAAGCAGATTAAAGAATTGTTGGAGAAAGGTTACATTCGACCAAGTTCATCACCGTGTGGTGCCCCAGTGCTCTTAGTTGAGAAGAAAGATGGATCTCTGAGAATGGTTGTTGATTATCGTGCATTGAATGAAGTGACGATCAAGAACAAGTACCCACTACCGATGATCAATGATTTGTTTGACCAGCTGCAAGGAGCTAAAGTATTTTCCAAGACCGATCTGCGATCAGGATACCACCAGTTGAAGATCCGAGAATGGGATATACCTAAGACAACCTTTACCACAAGGTACGGGCTATATGAGTATACAGTTATGTCATTTGTATTGACCAATGCCCCTGCCTATTTCATGAGTATGATGAATAAGGTGTTCATGGAGTTCTTGGATAAGTTTGTCGTGGCGTTCATTGATGATATTTTGGTGTACTCGAAGAATGAAGAGGAACACAAGGAGCATTTGCGTTTAGTTCTCAAGAAGCTCAGGAAACATCAGTTATACGCCAAGTTCAGCAAATGTGAGTTTTGGTTGAAGGAAGTTGGGTTCCTTGGACATGTTATATCAGGAGAAGGTATAGCAGTAGACCCTACCAAGGTTCAGTCAGTCACTGAGTGGTTGGCACCCACCTCAGTAGGAGAGATCCGCAGTTTTCTTGGACTCGCAGGATATTATCGGAGGTTCATTGAGATTTTTTCCAAGATTGCGAAGCCCATGACGGAGTTGTTGAAGAAGGACACTAAGTTCAAGTGGACCGAAGAATGTGAGGCGAGTTTTCAGGAGTTGAAGAAACGTTTGGTTACAGCCCCAGTGCTGATTCTTCCGGATATACGCAAGGATTTCCAAGTGTATTGCGATGCTTCTCGCTTAGGACTTGGAGGAGTACTTATGCAGGATGCAAGAGTTGTTTCATATGCCTCACGTCAGCTTCGACCGCATGAATTGAATTATGCCACTAATGATTTGAAGTTAGCAGCCTTAGTGCATGCACTCAAGACCTGGAGACATTTTCTTATTGGAAACCATTGTGATGTGTACACGGATCACAAGAGTTTGAAGTACATTTTTACTCAGAAGGAGCTGAATCTCAGGCAAAGGAGATGGTTGGAGCTTATAAAGGATTATGATATGAAGTTGCACTATCATCCAGGAAAGGCCAATGTAGTAGTAGACGCTTTGAGCCGGAAGAGCTATGTCAATACCCTCGTGACCGGAGGATTACCAAAGGAGTTAGCCGAAGATCCCAGGGAGTTTCGTTTGGAGATAGTTCCTCAAGGTTTTGTAGTAGCAATGGAGGTTCAGTCAACATTATTGGGAAAGATTCGAGAAGCTCAGAAGGATGATAAGGAGATTGTTGAGATAAAGGAGAAGATGAGCAAAGGAAAAGCCAAAGGTTTTCGTGAGGATGAGCACGAGACTTTATCGTTTGAGGACCGTGTATATGTACCCAATAATGCAGAGATCAGGAAGTTAATACTTCAAGAAGCTCATGACTCGCCATACTCGGTTCACCCCGGAAACACCAAGATGTATTTGGATTTGAAGGAGCATTTCTGGTGGACAGGTATGAAGAAGGATATTGCCGAGTATGTAGCCCTATGTGATGTATGTCAGAGAGTGAAGGCAGAACATCAGAAACCAGCAGGATTACTGCAGCCTATGTCGATACCCGAGTGGAAGTGGAACAAGCTTGGCATGGATTTTATTACTGGATTACCCAGGACCCGATCGGGATATGATTCTATCTGGGTAGCAGTGGATCGTTTGACCAAAGTGGCTCACTTTATTCCAATGAAAACCACCTATACGAGTGCGAAGTTGGCCAAGATATATATGACCAGGATCGTATGTGTGCATGGAGTTCCGAGGACCATCGTATCAGATAGAGGAACACAGTTTACTTCGAAGTTTTGGCATCAGTTGCACCAGACTTTGGGTACTAGGCTGGAGTTCAGTACAACCTTTCATCCGCAGACAGATGGACAGACCGAGAGAGTCAATCAGATTCTGGAAGACATGTTGAGAGCTTGTGCGCTAGATTATGGATCTAGTTGGGATGATAACCTACCTTATGCAGAGTTCTGATACAACAACAGTTATCAAGCCAGTTTGAAGATGGCACCTTTCGAAGCTTTGGAAGGGAGACGGTGCAGGACACCGTTGATGTGGGATGAAGTTGGAGACCGTCAGTTGTTTGGACCAGATTTGATCAAAGAGTCTGAAGAGAAGGTTAAGCTGATTCGAGATAGACTGAAGGTAGCTCAGTCCAGGCAGAAGAGTTATGCAGACTCAAAACGCAAGGAGGTAGTCTATGAGATCGGAGACCGAGCATATCTTCGTGTGCCACCTCTGCAAGGAGTTAAATGATTTGGAGTTAAGGGAAAGTTAGCCCTGAGATTTGTAGGACCATACCGAGTTTTGGAACGTATGGGAGAAGTGGCCTACAAGTTGGAATTACCCAAAGGACTGTCAGGAGTTCATGATGTGTTTCACATTTCCCAGTTGAAAAAGTGTCATGCAGAGATGGCCGATATTCCTCTGAGAGATACAGTGCCCCTGGAAGCAATTCAGTTGGACAGTGATCTGACCTACGAGGAGAAACTCGTCAATATTCTTGAGTTTGCCAGCCGAGTCACACGCAGCAAGGTTATCAAGTTTTGCAAAGTTCAGTGGGGCCACTATACCGAGGATGAAGCAACCTGGGAACGAGAGGAAGACTAGGGAAGGACCACCCACACCTATTTTCTAGCCAACCCGAATCTCGAGGGCGAGATTCATCTTAAGGGGGGTAGGTTTGTAACATCCAAATTTTCAATTTGGATGTTATACATAGGTCATCATATGCATATCATATTTTATTTGCATTTTGTTGTGATCCTAGAAATCCTAAGCAACTCAAGGACCCACGGAGAGAGTTGGAGATTTCATTTATTTTCATTTTGAATTTTCTCAAATTTGAAAAGAGGATCATTTTGATTTTAATAATTTTTCTCTCCAGAATATTTCCGATATTAAAATAAATGAGAGGAGATAAAATGACTTCTCCAAAATAAAAGAAATATTGGAGGAAAAATGTTAAAATCAAATAAATATTTTATTTGGATTTTTATTACTAATTTATTAGAATTAGAAAAAATATGCATTTTTTAAAATTGCATTCTTAGGCCAGAAATATGTTCACTTTGTTCTAAATATTTTATTTAGACGGTGAAAATTGTTTTCGGCATTTTTAGAAAAAAATTATATTTTATTAGGATTTTTCTTCGGCAGAATGATTTAAAAAAAAGTTTCGCCCGACTGGGCCAATGGCCCAGCCGAGCAGGCCGGCCCAGCACGCCGCCGCCTCCCTCTCCGACTCGGGACAGAGTCTCGAGCCGCGCCGCCACACACCGTCGTGTCCCGCCCGGACACCGCCGTCCGCGCCCCCTCCCACAAGCCGACGCCCCCCTCCCCTATAAGTAGCCGCCGCCGCCCATCTCCACCGCGTCCCGAGCCGCCGCAGCCGCCCACCGCCACCGCCGCCGCCGCCGGAGCCCCGCCTAGCCCTGCCGCCTCGCCGCTGCTCGGATCCGCCGCCGCCGACCGGTTTTTGTCCGGTGTTCGTCGGTTTATTTTGGTAAACCCTAGATCTAATTAGGTTTTTTTTAAGATCGGTTTTTCTCGGTTTTTCTTCTGTTAGATCTGCGAACGTTCGTTCGTTTAGTTCTTATAACGAACGAATTCGTTCGTTTGTCTCTGTTAGCGGATGTCCGTCCGACAGATTTTTCTTTTTCTGTTTTTTTGCCAGGGACCTATCCGCGATTATTTTTATCGCAGATTAGCCCCTGATCTTCAAACCCTCGTAACTTTTTAACCGTTTGTCCAAATCCAGTGAAACCAATTATAAAATCTTCGTCTCGAACCCCTATTTCGATTTAATCAACTTGAACATGATTTTAACAATTTAAAATTTGGTTTCAAGCAGATTTGAATTCGAACTTCTTTTGATCGTAGTTTGAGTTTCGTAGCTCCGATTTGATTGATTCTTTTTGCAAATCGAAGTTCTTCAGTTGAGTTTTTAGTTTGGACTTTCTTATCTAAGTTTTACCCTTGCATCTATGCTTGAGTGCTCATGTATGCTACTGTTTGTTTGCGATAGAATTTCCGGAGTGCGAAGCGTGCTACTACGAGTCCCTAGGGTTTGCAGATCGTCAGCAAGGCAAGTAACACTTTGATCATACCCTTTATTACCCAGTTTTTATGCATTAGTCCAATCCTCAAACATTGCATGAGTATGATCTGATTAACTTGTGGGTTTTGGGAAGTAGTTGATGAGGTAGAACCTATTGTCCTTTATCAAACCCTGGGAGTTACTTTTACGTTATGCTTATGCTGCTATGCTATGCTCGTAGACGTAGATTGGTTGAGTGTATCCATGACAGACGTGAGAGTTGTTAATTAATGGTTAACTTAAGGTGGCTACTTAAATACACATCTGGGTGGATTGGTTGAGGCACCCTGGAGCACCCAGTGGTTGTCTGGGCACCTGGAGCAATCCAGCGTTGTCCTGGGATATCCCAGAGTACCCGTGTGATCATCCTATGGTTCGCCACCTAGGCTCAAAGGGATCATAAGATTATTCATGCTAGAATCTTCCGTGTGCATCCACAAGCCATTATGGGCTCTAGCATAGTTGAGTAAGTTGTGGGAAACCTTTCCATGATGGGCTAGCAGATGTAGGGGATTGTAGGTGTACCGGCCTATCTATCGGTTAAGGGGACCTCTTCGGAAAGACTGTGTCTCGGTCATCCGTTTCTCAAACATCATGCAGTGCGAGAAATACAACGGAGGAGATCGAGTCTTGTGGGGAAAAGTGCGCAAACCTCTGCAGAGTGTACAAACTAATCATGGTTAGCCGTGTCCCCGGTTATGGACATCTTGAGTATCTGGTACTTGAATTATTGATTTGATCTCATCACTCATTTAATTAATTTTTTGGATTTTTAATACTGTTTAATTGGGATTGAGTTGGAGGAACCTTCTCAATGTTTATTCAACCACCATGATAGTTAAACAAAATATATTCCTTTGTTGTAGGGAAAAATTAACTTTATGCAAAATAAAACTTAGAGCCTCCACCACCCATATATGCATGTAGTGTTAGCATTTATCTTCATTTCTATACAGTGTTATTTTGCCAGCATATTCCATATGCTGACCCGTTTCGGGCTGCAACATATTATGTTGCAGACTTTTCAGACGAAGAGTAAGGTGCGCTAGGTCATTGTCGTGCACTCAGCTATGCCGTTGGTGTTGATGGACTCATTTACCTTCGATGCTTCTGCAGTTATCTTTATTAGATGGCCTTAAGCCATATTATTGTAATAAGTTCTCTTTTGAGACATTTGATGTAATAAGTGTGTGATTGCACTCTGTTATAAATCCTTCAAGTACTGGTGTGTCAGCATTACGGATCCAGGGATGACACTTATGCACAGAGATTCGACCGTTTGAGGTCGGGTCGCTACACTACTTCACCAATAAGACTACCAAACAGATTGAGGCCTATGACCCCGATCCGAAGGAGCGGTTCACTGTGGCAATGCAGGTACAATTCAAGCCAATTTGTTGACAATCTTGCTCATAGCCAAGAAAATTTTAGTTCTGATTCTTAAAAAAATCAAGTTCTTGGCACAATTAACATTACATGATCTGTTTTGGCTACAGTTTATTCACGCTTGCTTCCAATTATTGGTTCATGGAAAGAATTTAAAATTTTATCTTTGTACTACACATGTAATATAACTTGTACAAGAAGAAGAAGAAGCTTGTCAAGTTTTATCTCTGTACTAGACATGTAATATGACTTGTAGTAGAAGAGTACTAGACATGTACATTCTAAGGCTGAACCAGCCTTAGATTTACTTGTAGAAGAAGCTTGTCAATTTCCATATCAACGAATTTGCCAGGCTGGTCTCACAACTGAGCCAATTCTACGATTCTCAATATCGTGTTGCTTTTCTCTCTGAATCCTCCCGTATGAGGCCCAAGCTTTCCCAAATTAGCAATCCGGCATCTGCATCCACTTGCAAGTTGCAATCATTTAAGGCAAGGATATTCATTGTCAAACAAGCACTACTATGCTACTAATAACAAAAATTAAATTGCATTCGGATTCATGAAGTACTTATTTTCATCTTTGATAAGGTAGTTTGGAGATATATATTTATATGTGTCAAGCTTTTCCTTATTTCGGTGAAAAATCATGCATGTGGCCTTGGTGTTATATTTGGTGTGAGGATTACTTCTCTACTAACGATATTTGGTAGTTTGGACCAAGTTTATAGTTGACATAGCTTTCAACTTTGCACAGTCTGGTATTCCTTTATTCATTTTATAGATCGTGAAAAGTTCATGTTGCTCTTCTCTTGTGCTTATTATGCAGATTAGATTTTCTGTAGAATCAAAATAAAGAATAATTGGTATTCAATGGGATAGATTTGGGAAGTCAAGATTAGCCATGTGAATGTTGTAATGCTCTAACAAAATTACCTTTTTAGGCTCCTTGATGAGTTAGTTATAGATTTAATTGTTTTTAGTCACCCGTAGGTTAGTTAACTGAAATTTGTTGGCAGTGGTTCATTATGTTCTTTAACTGTTGTACTAAAGCAGCGGATCAAAATATTTAAAAACAATTAGCTCTTGAGTAATTAAGTAAGACTTGATGGTTGTGTTATACATATTATAGTATATACATTTTTGGCCTGAATTGCAAATTTGATTGAAATTTCCTGGTTTTGTGTTATCATTATTATGGTATACTATTATGCCGGCGAGCTTTTTGTTGGTGCTTTATTTCCTGTCCTTGCTAAACTTTTTATACTCTCTGCAATGATGAAATGTTTCTGCATGTTAGATAAGTACCAGGGCAACCATAAATGATGTTCCTTCCTTTAATTGAGTTGTCTTACTGTTATGTCGTCTAGCTTTTTGTTAATATACACACTGGACTTCTCGATTCTGGAACCCATGAACTCTTTGTCTCTTCCCTGTGACCTGTTTCTCATCTACTCCTGCTTGTAAGAAAAGTCTATTCTGTGCTATATAGGCAAAATATACATAATTGGTTCTCTTCTATATGCTTTCCTTATTCCTTAATGAATACACTTGGTTCACAAAAGCATTCGGATAATTAGCTGAACAAGTTTTGCCTATTTTTGTTTCTTTCATCTCCTCTGATTATTTCCTGGTACTTGTGAAATTGTTCGGATTACTTAGCTTCGTTCAATTGCCATGTTGCTCAGCTGAGTTCATATTGTACCTCAGGACATGAACTGCAAGTGGTGCTAGGGTTTGATTGCTAGATGGAACAACACCAAGAACGTGCGTTATTACTCCAGCCACATGGAAGCAAGCAGGCACGGCACCGCCCGCGTGGCCTGATTAGCGATCACCCCCACGTATGATATACATGTATATACTTGTCGATCATACATACATGTGTACCCACATATTCTTGATTAGTTGGTTAATATATAAATAGATTCTTAATTGGTCTATCAGTTCGTGTGATGTTACGAATGAAAAGAAAATTACTGGGGAGTTATTGCATGGAATAATTTTGTGGTAATGGTCTTGCAATCGAAACAAACATTTTCTTGCAACACGTATTGGATCCGTCTTCTTCCATGAACAGATGTGAACAAAGGGTAGTTTTGTGTCTTCTTCCATGAACAGATGTGAACAAAGGGTAGTTTTGTTTAGCACTACTTTTCTTTTCTTTTTTGGCATGAGTGTCTCTCTTATCAAATTATACATCACAAAATTACTATTATGGTGTACGACAGTAGTACAGTCTATTTATGTGTCCCAAAAGTGAATAAAAGTATCAAGAACCGTAAGACACCTTTTATGCACTGATGTAAAGACCATTTGCTTTCTATAGGGATGATACCCTCTTAGAGAAGATTAGTACACATGATTAAATGTGCTTTTGATCTTGAATTTGTAAAATATCGTATTTTTTCTCATGTATGCCATCTTTTGATGCATTCGATTTTTTTATCTCGATCTACTATGTGGTGCAGCAGTATCAACAAGAGATAAAGGTCTCAAAGAGGTATCTAGCATCTCAATAGGCCATTCAAATTAGCCCCATACAAAATTCACTTTTAACATGCCTAATAGGGACACTTAGCTAACTTATCTTGTTTGTATTGGAGTTGACCCTCCTGTGCTTTTCGTTCTCATTCATCATAGGCTTGGCAATTCCATTCAAGTGTTAGAAGTGAATTGCTTTTACTTATTAGGTGATTTGGATCCTTCATGCCTCCAGCTGTTTTATCCAACTAGCTGCATGCTCGTGCGTTGATAGGGGCGACAATGCTCGTGCGGCCGATGGGACACCAGGATGACGGGTGACAAGGTGAGGTTTCTTGGACCTTCCGCCAGGTGATGATGGATGGGACTCGGTAGGTGGAGGAGATGTAGGGGCGATGACATGGAGTACATGAGGTGGGATGCAGTAGATAGACGCGGCATGATTTCTTTCCTCGCGGGAGAAGAGAGGCGAGAGCGAATCCGTGCAGGAGGAGTGAAGGGAAGGAGTCGACAATGAGTCGAAGTGTTGATAATATGTTGGGTAAGGAAATCATACACAAAAAAATTGAAAGAAAACCCAAAACAAAGATAAAAGAGATGTTAGCTTTAAGCGCTAATAACGGACAGAGCGGCGTATCAGTTGCATCCCCACCAATGGACATCATATTTTTGTTTTGTGGTAATGCATGGCATTCAACTGTATATATTACAACGTGGCAATGGCTCAGGAGATACCAAATCTGCCTTCTTGCCTCGGGGGGCGTCATGGGCGACGCACGCCAAGTTCCCCGTTGATGGCAATAGTAGATGGAACACGGGGGATCATGGCGAGAGCAAGGTGGTTGGTGAGGAACTCCTCCTTGGTCGTCCATGAGGAAGTACGATGTGAATGAGAGAGGGTGCCATGGCGAAGGTGAGGTGGGTGCCATCCGGTTTTAAAGGAGAGGGCTCTAGCGAGAAATGTCCCGGTACGGCGGGAAATCGAGCAGGAAGGGGAGGGTCTGGCAGAAAAAGGGGAGGGTGCATCGTGGGCTAGGGTTTTGTGTTGGGAGTGTGTATTGAAGATAACATGACGGATAGTTCAGACATTTTCCCTACACATGGGCTAGATTTGGTGGAGCCCGGACTGACGAGACGGGTGGATTTTGGAGACCCTGCTGGGCACCCGTTTGATGTCAGAACAAGCCCGAACTTATGAGGGAGAAATGAGCTTCGACCATGAAGACGATCTTAGTCATTTGTTTGATTCATTTATATTCATTGTAGCCCGTAGCAACACACGGGAATTCTACTAGTACTCATAATTTTCTGAAAGAAGACTGAGATGGCTTTTGTGAACTCTTCTTGATCATCTACATCCATATGGCAGGGAGCCTCCCAAAGCTCACAAGAAAAAGAGTGATTGCCGTGAGACAACATATGTTTGTTCCGTTGTGGACATCTCATTAGGGAGATGAGGAAGCTCCTCGATCTGCATGGATTTGGTCCATTGACAATTGAGCGTAATGAAAATAAAATTGCTCATAATCTAGCTAATATTGGTCGTTTTGAAGGTGCCGTTGCAAGTTGGTTGCGACGGTTTCTACCAATGTATCTAAGTTTGTATCAGCGTACTATAACCTTTTTACATTTATTATGTAAAAGAAAATGTTTGTTGGCAATTGGTGTGGTCACACAGCTGGTCGACACAAACGATGATGGCATCAACAGCATCAGTGACGACTTGAAGAGGATGTCAAGGAAGTGGAAGAAAATAAAAACATGCATAACCATGAGTAGAGATAGCGCCTTTTCTCTCTTTCATTTTTTAAACATAGCAGCAAAAAACGTGAATAGGCCACATGAATTTATACCACACTCAATACACAATCTGAGTACGTGAACCAGGTTGGTCATTGTGGCCTTTTACACCAATCAGTGCCCTTTTTCCCATCACCTGACATGGAATTTCCATGATTAAATAATATATCATTCTGGTTGTTGCCACCAAGTCTCTTGCTCCTATTAAGCTCGGCCTTAGTAGAAGTGGGCAGCAGCACTGGGTGGACAGTCTATCCGCCCTTAAGTGGTATTACCAGCCATTCTGGAGGAGCAGTTGATTTAGCAATTTTTAGTCTTCATCTATCAGGTATTTCATCAATTATAGGTTCTATCAATTTTATAACAACTATCTTCAAGATGCGTGGACCTGGAATGACTATGCATAGATTACCACTTTTTGTGTGGTCCGTTCTAGTGACAGCATTCCTACTTTTATTATCACTTCCGGTACTGGCGGGGGCAATTACAATGTTATTAACCGATCGAAACTTTAATACAACCTTTTTTGATCCTGCAGGAGGGGGAGACCCAATATTATACCAGCATCTCTTTTAGTTCTTCGGTCATCCAGAGGTGTATATTCTCATTCTGCCTGGATTTGGTATTATTAGTCATATCGTATCGACCTTTTCAAGAAAACCGGTCTTCGGGTATCTAGGCATGGTTTATGCCATGATAAGTATAGGTGTTCTTGGATTTCTAGTTTGGGCTCATCATATGTTTACTGTGGGCTTAGACGTTGATACGCGTGCCTACTTCACCGCAGCTACCATGATCATAGTTGTGCCCACAGGAATCAAAATCTTTAGTTGGATCGCTACCATGTGGGGAGGTTCGATACAATACAAAACACCCATGTTATTTGTTGTAGGGTTCATCTTTTTGTTCACCATGGGAGGGCTCACTGGAATAGTTCTAGCAAACTCTGGGCTAGAACTCTACATGATACTTATTATGTGGTTGCACATTTCCATTATGTACTTTCTATGGGAGCCGTTTTTGCTTTATTTGCTGGATTTTACTATTGGGTGGGTATAATCTTTGGTCGGACATATCCTGAAACTTTAGGCCAAATGCATTTTTGGATCACTTTTTTCAGGGTTAATCTGACCTTCTTTCCCATGCATTTCTTAGGGCTTTTGGGTATGCCACGTCGCATTCTGGATTATCCAGATGCTTACGCCGGATGGAATGCTCTGAGCAGTTTCGGTTCTTATATATCCGTAGTTGGGATTCGTCATTTCTTCATAGTTGTCGCAATCACTTCAAACAGTGGAAAGAACCAAAAATGTGTGGAAAGTCCTTGGGCTGTTGAACAGAATCCAACCACACTAGAATGGTTGGTACAAAGCCCTCCGGCCTTTCATACTTTTGGAGAACTTCCTGCGGTAAAAGAGACAAAAAGCTAAAAAAAACCTCTCCTAACTATGAAGGAAGTTTCATAGAGATAGGTGTGGGGAAATAAGTTCTTCATTTGAAGAGTTAGTTGGCTGGCCTACCGGCCCGCAGATTAGGTTGGCTTTTATCGCCAACTGAACTGCGTAACCAAAGCGATTCCTTCTTGGTGGAGATAGGTGGGTCCTGGTCCAACCTAAGTCAGTTCGAACCTGACGGGTCGTTCGTTCTTGTGGAGAATCTCTCTCCTTACTCAGGATTTCTTTATCTTCGAGGCGAGGCATAT
Organism: Triticum aestivum; assembly: GCF_018294505.1. Taxonomy (NCBI): domain Eukaryota; kingdom Viridiplantae; phylum Streptophyta; class Magnoliopsida; order Poales; family Poaceae; genus Triticum; species Triticum aestivum. The sequence continues at coordinate 271,945,767 of NC_057796.1, read as the reverse complement.
TCATATGTCGAAGAAGGGGGAAGTGTCTTCATTTACGCTCATAGAACCCGGAAAAAAGAATATACCGTCGTTTAAGGACCAAGGATGCGATGTGAGAAGCGTAGGTCGGAGTAGCGGGAGTATGCGACAAGCAGTTGCATGTTTGATGTGGGTCTGTAACGAGATGAATTAGAACACTTGGAATCCTCGCGGATATAGCTGCCACGAGGGCTCTTTCCCACTTAATAGATTCATTCCTTCGTTACGGCGGCTGAGGGTACCTACCGTTCAGAGATGCTATCAGAGTAGGAAAGTTAGCCAAGTTATCCTGCCTAGTTTAGATAAAGCACCCCGATCATACCAGACGCAACCCGATCGTTGTATACATAACATAGTGGAATTTGAGTAAATTCTCTCTGCCTTTCCCATTTCCAATTCAAAAACCACTAGGCATAGAAGGAAATCTTTCCCGGTAGAAGGTTCTCAGTAATCAGCAGTGGGAATAAGCCCTTCCAGTCTTTTTCGCCTAAGAAGGTTTTGGAGGAGGAACCTATGGGAACGGCAGTCCTGCATCGAGATTATTAGTTGCTTACCGCTGCACATTTTATCAAGATCAACCTGTGGGAATAGCCGTCCCTTCCTTACCAAAGAAAGAAAAAAGGAATGACGCGGTCTGGTTTACAAGTAAGAAAGAAATAGGATAAGGGTAAAGGTGACGTTTTAGCTCTTCGTTCCGCTCTTGGTTTACAGGCTTTGTTAACCGGACCGGAAAAGGGGGCATTTTCTGGGTAGGTTTCCCTATTAAGTCAGCACCGGATTAAGATTGGAGACCCACCACAAGCAGAGAACAAAAAGCCTAAGAGTGGTGACCAGCCATCTGCAAAAGGAGCAACAGAGCAAAGCGGAGAAAAGAAGGGGGAAGAAAAAAGGTTCCTAACTCATTGGATAGCTTAATCTATTGGTCAGGGATCCCATCTTTACTTTATTTAGGTGCCTAGACTTTTTGGGGCATAGGGTAGATTTCACAGTCCTTTAAGTGAATACGCCTTCTCTTTATGTATAGAGCTCTTAAAGAATGGATCAGCTCCTAGCGAAAAAGTCCAAGGTCTGAATACCAAGAGCGGTCAAACACAGTGATCGGTCCCGGTCAATGGGTAGAAAAGCCCGCCCTATAATCTGAAGTAGTCTTCGACTAGGTATATAAAATGGATAAAAAGAAAGAAGGGGAGGAGAGGAGATAGATGCATTTCACTAGGCGTATATGATATTGGAAATAATGGAATCGAGTAAGCTTAGGCCAACCGATAAGTCATCTTTGTGTAACTTCCCATATGCCTACTTCTAAGCTAAAGTAAGGAAATAGGGTGAGATAAGCAAGAATGAGCCGAACGAAGACGTAAGGTTTGTTTAGATGTAGTCTTTGTGCTTTTCAAGTTGCTTCTTGCGAAATCAACTAAGTTCGAAAAAGCCATGCCCAGGTTTCCGGGAGTTTAGATAAGATATGTGAGCTGTTGGAGGATCAATATTATCCGGGGGATCCATATATTATGAGGGAGTATAGAGAGGGGGTCTAGAGATAGTACAGTATATAGTGAACCTATTCATTAAATGGACTTTTCCCTTACCTCTCATCAGCTTCCCTTTCCCTCGCCGGTGCAGTGCCATCTGGATACCTCATAAATAAATCAAGTAGGCCGGCTAGTAAGCGATCCCGAGGGGCTATCTTCTCTCCCATGCTGGTGCCTTGCTTAACTCAAGTATAAAGTGGAAATTAAAGCCAAAATCTGGGGTGATAAAATTCCATTTGAATCTTGAGATCCAAGAAGAAGGATAGCTTCATGAGTTCGTTCTGACTCCTAGCTTAGCTGGAAAGCTTTTGCTTGTATCTGGCAGTGGGTGTAACATCCATCATACTCAAACAGAAGAAGGTTTGCCTATCTAGCTCCAAGGCAGTTATAATCATTTACAGAACTAGGGTTTGCACCTACTGAGGAGGAGAAAGGGCCGACGACCCATACTAGAACTCCAAGATAAGATCTTTCAGTCGATCAGACGGCCGAGGCCTTTAATAAGGTCCGGTTGTGCCAACGAGTTCTTCTAGTTATGAATCGCCGTAGGGAGATAGCATTACATTTTTATTAGCAAAATAGAGCTCCTCATAGAAAAGAATGGCGAAGAAAGTGTTAGAGTACTTTCTTTCTGTTCAGTCCTGGAACTTATTCTTTTCCGATCGACCTATCAACAGTAGCGATCATACCCCGTCGAGCGAGTTAGGAGCTGCTCACAAAGAAGGCCAAAACCAGATAAGATGGCCGAAGCAGATACCAGAGAATAGTTTCCTTCACCGAAGTCTACTTTATTTTAGAATTCAAATTCAATTGATGCCGCACGGGCTGACCATTTTAAATAGGTGGAAACGGGAGACTGGAGAAGATGATCACACTTTGGAAGAGAGACAGTCATGTACCTACCCCGGGAGGGGGCTTTTGTTCGATACAATCACTGAACTCAACCGCTTAGACTGGAGATGGCACTTGAAAACTCGTACATAAATCTATCAACTTGACTTAGAGGAAGAAGTGGCAGGGGGTAGGTCGGCTGTTTTAAGTCCGGATGGTTCCTCTTGTTGGCATGGCGTTGGTATGCCTCGCTATCCTTCAACTTTGGATCCGCCATCCTTCAAAAGAACAACTACCAAAACACGAACTCAACGGCTTAGAACCGTAAACCATATACCTTCTCGGTAAAACACATCTCAAACAGATTATTATCGAAATGAATGGATTTTATCGCCTTAAGTAAGAGAAAAGGTTTGTGCTTTCGCCGGAAATTGACTACCTACCCATTGATTGGATTTCTTCTTCTCCCAGATCCAACAGAAGTTTCCAATGAGTCATTGCCAACTGCTTTAGCAGGAATGATCGAAAGCAGCAGGGGTTTAGTGATCAAGCTCTCACTTTAAAGTCCCTGCCAGCAATACCAATCCCATGCTCTTCGATGGTTCTTACGCTCTGAAAAGAATCCTTCTAAGCTTTCCTCCTAAAAAGAACCTACATTCCATTATAGACATAGAATCTATCGTTGACCTACCCAAAGTCTTCTTTTGGTTCCTAGAACCATGCAGGAAAATCACTTGAGCAGTGACAGGTCAGCATCAATGGTTTTGAGATGAAAAAAATCAGTCAAACAACACTGGCGGATCAGCAATCCGATCGGGACCTTCGCACTTGACCATCGTAAAGGGATCGTTGTTGCTTGGTCGATCGATCCGTCCTTCCACCCCAAAGCTGGTAATCCAGATCAGAGTTCTTTGGATGGCATGTAATGGATTTCATTATGAAAAGGGTCATTTTTTTGATGTTGTAAACTTCATATCCAGAGAAATGGATGACTGGCTGAGGGACATATAGATTACTTCAGATCTCCACCTTCCTATGCTATGTATGCCAACCTTGATCTAATAAGTGGTCTTAATTAATATGCAAGATAGGATAATATTATACAAATGGTTGGTTTTGTTCAATACTTAGGTAGGGCTGACTACGCCACCTCAGAAGCTGGGACTGGAATTGCTTACAATGCATCTGGCCACTGACTGAATTCGAAGTAGGGCCAGTGTATAAAGACCGGCTTATCTCTCTTAAGACTTAGTCCACTTTCTACTAGAATCAGATTTTCTAGTTTGCAAGCGGGTGTGCCAGCTGTAACAAAAACTTATGGCTTAGGTGGATTTCTTTAGTCAGTCTATAACTCAGGCTTTTCTTTATAGGACTCCCACACAACTAAGTAGCTAGCTAGCTGGTATTGCCAAAGCCAAAAACACTGCTGCATTCGAAAAGGCGAACCGCGCGGACCCGACTTCTTCCTTTTATGCTGAAACTAGGGCTCCCTCTGGGTAATTCTACCTATCCGTTTGGACCACGTACCTAGATCAAGTCAATCATTTCAATCTAAGTTGTCCTCAGCTACAGCAAAAACAGAAGAAAGCGACAAGTTCTCCGTTTCCTGTTCCCAAAGGGTGTGAATGGGATCAATAATTATATATATATAAATTTGACGTAAGTTGTATGCATTTGGTGCCCTCAAGTAGGTACGACTCTGGATCATTCTATTCCTTTCCTTTAGGTAGTCCTAAAAAGCAAAACGTAATGGTAGAGGATGAAGGAAACAAAGAATGAAGTCTGCACCTTTGACTACTGATGAACCGCCATTTCGTTCTTTTCTTCTTTGTTCGGCTTTCACAAGCAAGATACCTTGAAGCAGGTGACAGTCTATAGCCCAGGAGAGTACCATTGCTGACATGATACAATTGGCCTTCCTCTTCAGATTTATTTAGAACTTCAAGCATTTAAGGCAAGGTTGTGCAATCTCTCGTACCTGCGAGAAAAGGGCTTATTTACTACTTTTTATTGATCAATGGTCCACCGGTCCCATCCAATGAGTGGTATCTGAGTATCATAAGAAAGTTCATTTGTACACCCGCTTATCTTTCTATAGAAACTTATCTCTAAATGATTTTTAGATAGGATGTTTCTGGAATTACCCCTGCTACGTAGAATGGGATAGTGTCAACGTCCTTCATTATAGTACCGAAGATGCTCGTAGGCTGGTCGATGGAAAGGATGGCTTTTATTCAAAGAGATGGAGATCCTGGTTTAGCAGCGGTTGCTCGTCCTTGGGTTTATGTCGAGCTTTTCGTATTAAGAACTGGGAGCAGACAAATCCTAGGGTTGCTTTGTCTTCCTCTTCTGTTCTTAAATATAACTGAAAAGCATCCTGTTTCTTTAGTTGCCTCAAAGCTCAGGATCTCCCCATGTTTCTTCTGGAGATGTGTCAGTGGCTTTGCAATGATGCCAAAATGGCGAACGAAGCGCCTGTAATAGCCGGCCAAACCTAAGAAGCTACGGACTTCTTTGACTGATTGCGAAGAAGACCAGTTGGCAATGTTCTTAATTTTGTGGGTTTCAGTGGCAACCCCATGCTGGCTGATAGTATGGCCCAAATAGGATAACTGGCGTTGAGCGAAAGAGCACTTTGAGCGTTTGACTTGCCATTGATCCCTTCTTAACAACTCAAGCACTGATTGCAAGTGGATTGTGTGATCTTCAAGAGAGGCACTGTAGACTAAAATGTCGTCAAATAACACCAGGGCGCATTTGCGCAGAAGGGGTTTGTTTGAGAGTGGCGTTCATGGCTCCCAAGAAGGTGGCTGGTGCTCCCGCGAGGCCGAAGGACATGACCTTGTACTCGTAGTGCCCTTCCAGAGTCTGGAAGGTTGTTTTGAATTCATCGCCAGCTGCCATACGAATCTGGTGATAACCAGCTCTGAGATCGGGTTTAGAAAACCATGAGGCACCAGACATCCAGGAGTTCTTCGACTATGGGCACTGGATACTTGCTGACGACAGTCATCGCATTTAGACAGCGATAATAAATACATAAACACCAGGAGAAAAAAATATATAAGATTTTTGGTCATAGAACCCCTGGTACCAATGTTTATAGGACTGTCCAGAATTGATAAAGAGAAGCAGCTTTGAAGTCATGGAGAACGAAAATAGGACCCTGGCTCGAGCCCATCTAGTGATTAAAGGTAAAGTGCTTCGGTACATTGGTGCAGGGGAATGCGTACCTAGGCCTTTTAACTACCTTGGGGAGAGCGGACTCGCTGATGACCCTCATTGGGAAACAAATGAAGTGGGTGGATTGGAGTTCGTCTCCGCCAATTAGAGATACGGTGCTGACCCAAGCTGAGTGAGTGAAGGCTCCGGCTTGACCTACTAGCTGTTTGCTATCAATAAATAACTAGCTGACAATATGCTATGCTTACTCTCCGAGCACTAAAGCTATCGAGAAGTGATGCAACAAAGGTTGTTGAAGGTAAAAACCGTCAAACAGAGAAATCTTAATCGTCAGAACAACGCTGAACCTAACTTGTACAAGAGTTGGTAAGAAAGTGCAAATGTTGAGTAAGAAATCGCCATAGGGCGGCACAAACAGAAAGAAAGGCTTCTGCCAATCGGAATAGGAATGCGAAATCCCAGTAAAAGGGTGTTCTGTCGAAGATAGGAGGATTCCTTTGATCCATACCGTCATCTGACGGACTTCCTGCTGACTTCGTCAATTGCTCTTTATCGCTTAATAGAAGGGAAATTTCATGAGATAGATGAAAAAATGAATATCAATCGAGAAAAAGCTTAAATAGACACAATTCGTAATAGATACAATTCGTAAGGAAGAAGTGATCAAAAGTACGAGGTCGGCATAGGAGATATGATGTGTCGGAGGCAGAAGGCATGGAGAAGTCAAGATCTTCCAAGATAAACCCATTCCGATGCCTATAAAATCAGGTGCACCGCGTCTATACTACAAAAGTGTGATAGGTTTCTTCGTATTTCTTCCGCCGACATTGCTTTCTTATTCCTAACACAATTGTTTAGCTAAGTTTGCTAACGAATCAGGGAGAATCAACAACGAACACCGCATTTTGAAAAGGAGACGTGATTTATTCCTACCGTCCTGAACACGTATAGAAACAGCAACCTCGTACATAATACCATTTCGCATTACATTATCCACTTTCAAGTTGGGGTGAAACTTACTAAGATGTTGGGTCATCAGAATACCATCGAATCGACTCATGTTATGAAAGTAAATAATTAGTGACTTTCTTTGTTTGCTTACAACAGAAAGTATTCCATTTATGAATGCTTGGAGTACACAATCACTTCGATCATAAAATGATGGGTGCGTATTTATGTATTCGTGGGAACTATAATGATTAATATAAATCATTGATAGTTTCTTGTCTGAATTGACAGTCATAAAGGCGGCTGCATAAGCGTGGTGGCGGGGAAGATTTTGGATTCTATTATCTCTGCGGGAACATAGTTCCGATCCAACAAGGGAATGGTTTCAATGTCACCTACAAGGAATACTGATGGTTTAGGAGGTTGCCCTTTATAATCAGGGTCTGCTTCCAGTTCCTTAAGGTATTTATCCATTTTTAGCTTATTCTTATTTGGAAGTTTGGTAATGTATGATGGGAATCTGGAATTATTTTTACATATAGGTTCTTCCGCATGATTTTCCATATCACTTTGTGAAAAAAAAGATCTCATTAATGCTTCTCAAAATAGTTATAGCAATCCCTCGCCATCTAAGCCAGAACGAATCCCAGTCAAATCTCTAAATGCTTTTGGCATTCTTTCCCCTCGCATTTCCCTAATTCTTTTATTAATATGAGAATGGGAGCAAATGAGGAGGCATCGAGTCGAAGAAATGAATTGCTCTTTGGCTAGTGGAAATGGGGTTCTTGTCGTCAACGAAGTAACTGCTCTATTTGGAGAGTGGAGCCAGCCTCAAAGCTGCCTTGGTTCTATAGTAATCTCTCAGCATTTGAGTTGACTAATCCGATGGTACTTGAAGAAGAGTGAAACGACGAGATTTCCTTATAGGAGGAGAAAGGGATTCCTGTTGCTTTTGGGTGGGTCCAATCAAGGTACGAAAAAACTCTTTTCCCACGGCTCACTAATACGATCCTATCTTACCATTCTTCTATCCTTCTTCATCACGGGACAGAAGCATAACGCTGATCTATGGACGAAGGAAGGTATCAGAAAATTCATTATGACCTAGACCTAAACCAGGCTGATATTGAACAGAGGAGGAGTTCTTGTTACTACTTCTAGCTGGCACCAAAAGAAGTTTCGCCTGATTCGGACCTTTTGTGGTGGCCTGCCAAGGACAGCACCTAAAAACAACCCTTGTGCCATGGAATATTCCCTTTTACGATTGGAGAACCTGGCTTTGATGACATTCCTGAGGAAGGTATTTCCCCTACTAGGCTCGTTGCTTCGCTTATTAAAGATCAGAGAAGCGAATGCCTCTCGTAATTGATTGAAAAGTGCTCGCCTCTAGTTCCGGCAGATGCCTGCCATGTACCATCCGTGGAGGA
>NC_057796.1:271922831-271932831 GCF_018294505.1 Triticum aestivum | reverse complement strand
CAGACCAGATAGGAATGCAAGAATACTCTGTAAATTGTTTATTAATTAGTTTAGTCTGTGGAAGAGAACTATCGATCTAGAGGATTGCCCCCCCCCCAGACTGACCTAGTTGTCCTTGACTTGCTTCGGAAAGAAAAGACCTAGTACTTGTTTACCTTGACCATGGCTACTTTCCCGCCGCCTTTCCTTCTATACTTTTCCTATGTGCTATCCCAGGCATCCCTTGTCAAGCTACCTATCCCTACGAAAAAGCAAGCCTACTTACTACGTGTTTTCCTCTATTGGCAAATACGCATATACTGACCTACTCACGTGCATATCTTGCATAAAGCCTTCCCCTATAAAAACAAACTAGCCCGTATCTTCCTAGTCCTTGTTGCCAGCCCTACTCGACTTTACTCGACTATTTAGAAAAAGCTACTACTTGAATGCATACTTTTACTATTATTTAAAGAAAAAACAAAAACTATTTATGAGTTTATGCCCCACCAACAGAGCAAAAGAACGCTCAAATGAGGAACTAGAATATGAAAGTGCAAAATCTCCTACCGAACAAAGAAAGCACTATATCTCATTTTAAAAATCTGGTAAAAATTCTTCAACCTAACTCAACACAACTATATTTCGACTGTATATGTATGTTTGTAACGTGCCACAAAACCATCTTAAGATTAGACAGTTATCAATCAGCAAACGCATTGACCACATGCAAAAAATCAAGACGGATCTCCTTCCTTTTATTCGGTGCTTTCCTTTTATAAGTCACTGCTATTCTTCCTTGACCCTTCTTACCTTTGCTAGATTTTGCATTCCCCTCATTACTATTCGGCTCAGTATTATCTTCACCTTTGGAATTGCTTCCACCAGAAGTAGACGACAAGTACCGTAGATGTCATAATTTCATATGTAGAAAATTCAGGTAGTAAGTAATGGAACTGTAGCATGCAAAGGGACTGTACCATGGAAATTGAGAAGAAATCTCCATCAAGTTTTTCCATTTTATGCCATATGAATAAGAGATTCCTTTTAGTTAGAAAGCTCGCGTAGAAGTTTGCTATCAAAGACCTCGGTATTCTTTTCATCCGCGGTTTCCCACTTCTCTGTCTCTGGGTGAATCCCTCTACTAGAGGTTATGCGCCAGCTTGGGAAAGCCTTAAGTTATATCTTAATCTGTCTTGCAAGGTAGATTGGATCATGTCTGCAATAGAAGTTCTGGAGGAATGAAACGACGATTTCGGTATAGGAAGAGAAAGGGATTGTGCTTTCGACTGTGGCGAGATAGGATAGACTTGGGATTCTTTCTTGGCCCTTGATTGCCAACACTCTGGGGCTGAATTAATTAATGAAACTAATAGGAAGGATTGGGATGATGAACTAGATCAATTCTTTCTTTCGCTGACTGACCAAGGTAATTAACTCCTTCCATTGGCCAGGCGGGTAAGCAAGGAGACGACGTTCTCATTAAAAAATGAAATATGCCATGCCGAATTCAAAAACAACTCCTTAAACTCCGTCGTTTACCGACATCCTCTCGGCTATCATACGTCCTCCGCTTATCTCTCTTAGGCATAGGCATCTCAACACATTCCTCCTTCCGAGTTGCTTGTCCGAACTTGGCTCTTTAGTAAAATGAAGGAGCTGTTAAGCTATTATTAGGTATCAATTTAGGAGCCTTTTGTCATTTCCAACTACATTATTGTGAGCATTCGGAACCCGTTCCTATGCGGTCATCAAATTGGCTGGCTTTGGACCCTCGATCGCAGCAATGAACTCAGCGTCCCACTTAACTTACTTTTGGTACTTTTGATTCTTGTCCCATCCCATAGCTTCACAAGTGAATCTACCTATGGATCCATAAAGTTGATCATTACTTTTCAAATTCTTATTTCATGTGTCCGCCATAGCGCTTATCTATCTCCTGGTCTGATTCATCTTTGGAATGTAACCGGACATATTACAAGGCGAAAAAACAGTGATTTCATCGATTCCGGATTGCCCAGTGTCTCCCTTTCCCTCTTTCCTTTCACTTTCCTCACATAACGAAAGCATGATTTACCCGAGCCGAGTATCTTGTTAGAGTAGTAGATTCCGCGCTCGAGATGATGTGTGTGACTGGGCAGGAGATTCTTTTACTCCAAAGCCGTTGCGCAGGTTTGTGTGTGACAACTATGTCGATCAGTTTTTAAAGACGCCCAGAAACTATGTCTACAGATTACGACAGAGAGTACAAGTGGTGCCATCGGAGGAAGCTGACAACCTCAGAATAAGAATGGAAAAAGGATTGATTGCTCGATGAAGTAGTACCAACAGGATATATTAATCACTAGGTTACGGTAATATGTGCTTGTCTCCGAAAAGAAGGATAAAAGGATAGATTAGCAAAGCAGTCACTCCCAATGGCAGATGAAAACGATACCGGCACATCTACTAAATCATCTTAACAACCTTGAAGATACGGGATTATATAATAAACTCATTTAGTTGATAGATCATTATTGGATTCTTTTTATTGTGACCAAGATCCATGAAATAGCTCTCTTTATACTACGTTATAACTAGACGATACTTCCCATTCTTATGTCTTCTTTCCTTATTACGACTCCTGTGCTTAGATAAAATACGACGTTTGAGTTTGGACATAGCCAATTGCTACTTACGGTGCTAGGCCTTTTCAAGCAATGGAAGGCAGACTTGAATGCCAATCAGACATGGCGAGAAGCTTAGATAATATCACTAGTTTCTCTTGTTTATCACTTAATAAATAGTCTTATTTGTCCCAGGGAGCGAGGAGAGAAGATGACAGGTTGAGTAGAGAAAGGTGGGTCATTGTCCCAACGTAGTAGTATTTTTGTTTTGTTTTCAGCTGATCTATATCAAAATAATAGAATAAATAAAGGCAAAGGATTTGGTTCAGTCGTCAAGTACAGATTTCCTTTACCCAGAGTTGGGAACTCTGAATAGTTGTTTGAATACCGACTGCCTTCCTTGTGCTTCAATTCGTCTTATCCAATCCAACTTCCCCTGGGAGCCAAGCAGAAAAGCAAGTCCTCTAGTTATGGATGCAGTACTCACCTCACTAAACTTAGGAAGAACTAATTCAAGTAGAATTACAAATAGCGAGAAGTGGATGAAAAAGGGATCGAGCCTAGCTCGAAAACAGCTGCTCCTTCCCTCTTTCTTGCTTGCTTTACTCGGTATTCAGTGAAAGATTAGGCTTGGTAATTACAGTTAGCAATGGTAGGATTGGCACGTGAACTTTCCTTTTTATCGAGCTCGAAAAAGCAATGGGTGGGTTGGCTGTGAAAGGAGAGTAGAGTTTTTTAGTTTAGTAAGAAAAGTACTGGGTGAGGCTCCTCACATCCATAACATATTATCTGTACACTTTTTCAAGCATGCCTCTTTTTAATGACTCTCTTTTTCAACTTAATTGCGTCATTTCATTCTGTTATCGACTAATGGTTGACACTGGAAAAGCATTGAAGGCTCCTTCCATAGAGTCCAAAGCCCTGTTTGCTATTATCAGAATATTCTGACTCCCTTGTTGTCTTATTGATCTGACCAACCGCAATAACAACATTGTCATTCGGGGTTACGCGAGTCGGAGTATTAAATAAATGGACTATTCCAGCAGGAGCAACCGAACCATCTTCTCGTTGTCTTTCCATTCTTCTGACCAATAAAATAGCTCTTGGTCATAAGAATCCAGCCAGAGTTCGAAATCGGAGATAAGAATTGAATCGATTTCAGGCACTTCCCTCAAGCCGAAACCGGAACAGGAAACTTGTAACTTCTAGCCGAGAAGGATAAGAGAGGTTTGTCTTGCTTTGTCTTATACTGATTGTGTGCCAGGGGTCAGCGAAGAGACGGGACGCTATTGTCCAGGACTACTTGGACTAGTCTACAAGGACTCGGGGGAAGAGACTTGTTTGTGATAGGACAAGAGATCAAGTACAGTGTTCGGTTCAAACTAGGCAACCTCTTTGTTATAAGACCGAGAATAGTATATGCCCCGTCTCACCACTAGCTAGGGCCACCAGCATTAGGAAACTAAGGAATAGTCGTATGGCTAAGGAATTCAGGGCTGATAGAGCTCTTGGGAAGAAGACAGTATCCAGCTTTCTTTCATTGATATCACAATAACAAGCGAGGAAAGGATAGTCTTTCAAGAGAAGATAGGTCTGTTTTTCATTAAGGAATTGCGGCGAGTATTGCTTGTTTCCCAGATCCGGTATCAGGACCTGTCGATAGACGGGATGGACCCACCGGTTTGACTCTTATGAATTGATAGTTAGATACTATTGCTAAAGGAAAGTAAAGATAGTGGTTTGTGTTGCAAAAAGCTAGTTCAAGGTCAAGCTCTGTCAAACAGAGTCGTCAAGAACGAAAAGCTGAAAGAATGATGTGTCAAACAGTGATTGCGCACAGAGGTTAGTTAAGTATAGGAACTATTGTCCCTAACGAGAAGTATGTTGCTGTCCCAATAAAAGGATAGTTGGACGGTATCGATTAAGGGAATAGGGATAGGTGGTTAAACGCGATGCTGCGCCTAACTATATAGAACGGTGATCCATGAAGAGAAGTCGGCCAGCTATTAAGTCAGAGAAGTCATCAACCTATTACTAGTGTCAGTTCTGTTAAGAGAAGTCATCAACCTATTACTAGTGTTAGTTCTCTTCTTCCTCTCTACCAATTGAAAGTAAGTATTGATTTCGCCTAATAGGGACAAAGCAAAGTAGGGTGGTCAAGTACAGTATGCCTGGAGTTCGTAGTGCCCACTAGATATCATTGGCAAGTTATAGAAGTCTTTCTCTCTTCTGAGATATCATTGGTCAGTGCAGCGAGGGGCAACCATCATTTCTATTGCTCTGTAAAGAAAAGATAGGACAAGGGTCTTGCTCCACCAAATGGAGATAAAGCACGGGGATCCGTTAAGGGCGTATTGAATCGATAAGAAGCACTTGAATTCTAGTGGGCCCGGCTACCCAACACTAGCCCCGGATCATTTATGTATTATCAATTGATAGTAGGGGCAGGCAAGGGAAACTCTTTATATCAGTTAAGTAAACTACTGATTGTATTGTGGGCTGGGATCCTACTTCTATAGCGAAGTAAAGAAGTGTGGAATGCGCTATCTCGAAGTAAAGAAGTGTGGCTTGATAGATAAGTTGCACAAACCTTTGAGCTCGATACGATATAGTCTAGCGATTAGTTCATAGACGGGAAGCTCCATTCTCCCATTGTTCGGGACTCTCATTGTTCTGTTCAGAAAGTAGTCGGCATCTTCCTTTATTCAATTAGCAAGGCAGTGCTGGTTGATTTCATCATTTCTAGGTATACCCTCTCCCTTTTCTACGAAGGTTTGCTGCTCCGCCTGCACCAGTGAATTATTCTATTCTTCTCCTTTGGTTTCGTCTGTGGGGAAATCAGAATTCACCATTGAATCCTGTGGATCAGCTCCCTTACATAATAATATTTCACTGTATCAGCTACGAGGGGAAAATCTGAAAGACAGAGGATAGAGAGTGAGAGAAAGAGTGTGAGACTTGCGCCGCTCTCCATTTCGAGGGGATTTCGACGATTCTGGGGTGATTGAACTATTTCTTTACCTGTTCAATTTCTAACGAATCAAGATATCCTCTTGTTCCGGTATAAATAGTAGCTATCTACTCTTCCACTGGGAGAGGATTTACCTGGGATTGTTTAAGCAATTCCCTTAATCGTCGACCCCTTGCCAATTGATTCTGACTTGTTTTATCGAGAGCAGAGGCGGATAATAGGCTTGTCACTCTACGAATTGAGCTAGTTCCAATTTGGATTTGCCAGCTACTTGTTTCATGGCTTTAATTTGAGCCGCGGATCCTACTCTGGAAACAGAAATACCCACATTAATAGCGGGTCGAATTCTGGCATGGAATAGATCTGCAGATAAGAATATTTGTCCATCTGTAATGGAGATTACATTAGTAGGAATATAGGCGGAAACGTCTCCAGATTGAGTCTCAACTATTGGTAAGGCGGTCATACTTCCTTCGCCTAAAAGAGAATTTAATTTAGCGGCTCTTTCTAAAAGGCGTGAATGCAAATAAAAAACATCCCCTGGATAAGCCTCACGGCCGGGAGGTCTTCTTAATAGAAGGGACATTTGGCGATAAGCTTGTGCCCGTTTGGAGAGATCATCATAAATTATTAAAGTATGCCGTTCGCGGTACATAAAATACTCAGCCAGGGCTGCTCCCGTATAAGGAGCGAGGTATTGTAATGTAGCAGGTGAATCCGCCATTTCAGCTACTACAATAGTGTATTCCATGGCCCCCTCCTCATGGAAAGTAGTTACTACTTGAGCTACGGAGGATGCTCTTTGACCGATAGCTACATAAACACATATCACACCTTGCCCTTTTTGATTGAGAATTGTATCTGTGGCTACTGCTGTTTTGCCAGTCTGTCTGTCCCCAATAATGAACTCTCGCTGACCGCGCCCTATAGGGATCATCGAATCGATAGCAATAAGCCCTGTTTGAAGAGGTTCGTATACGGAATGCCTGGAAATTCTACTTGGAGCAGGAGATTCAATTAAGCGAGATTCGGAAGCTACAATTTCGCCTCTCCCATCAATAGGTTTAGCCAGAGCATTTATAACACGACCCAAGTTATATACGCTCACGGGTATCTGAGCAATTCTTCCTGTTGCTTTTACAAAACTTCCCTCTTGATGCTAAACCATAGCTCTAACTGAGTCAAATTCCACAATTTCTAAGAATGATATGCTATTTTTCATTTTCCACTGTGAAAGCTTCTCTCAATCCCTCCCTAGTCCTTTCTTTCCTGGGCACAGGCTTACCTGGTTGACCGCCCACATTCATTCATTGTTCGTTCTGTTGTAGAATCGAACCACAGAGCTAGCGCAATTGGGATTTAGAGTCCCATGCGTGAAACTAAAGAGGATTTTCAGTCCTCTGCTCTACCAGCCAGAACCTAGAAGGACACTTCACACCCGATTTGACATAGCTAGACTGGAAACACTGCTTGTCAAGAGCACAGACCCCAGTATAGAATACTTTTTTGAGTATGTTGGTAAGGTCCGGTCATCCACTTCTGTGCTTGCACTTCTGCGTAACTAGGGGTACAAGTCCAGTACAACGTACTTTCATAATTGAATCAAATGCGTCGATACATGAAAAATCTCTATATACGATATTTATGACACAGAATGTTGTTCTTTCAACATGATTCCTCAACAATTTTTTCATTGTAACTGACTCTCCGTTCTCTCCGTTCCACTTTGGTTTTCGACTAATAATTATCATGATGAATTTCTCTTACTGCTTGGTTCCGCATTGGATTTTGGAAACTTTTGTTTAGAAAGTGGTGTCACGACCGTGGGGATAAAATGGATGGTTCAGGAAAGTCTAGTGAAGCGGCACGGTCTAATCATATAGATGACCATAGTGGTATGATTCCATAGAAAACTACTGGAGGCCATTACCGCCACCGAAATGGTTTCCATGCTCCGTTGGATGATTTGATGATATCGCAGTATCAAGCTAGAACGGTTTCAATTTGTAGGACGGGAAAGAAACCTCATCCTTTGGTGCACACTAACCGATGAAGCTCAACCTTCTCTCGAACTGAGCTATTTCCGCTTTTTCGAACAAAAAGTTCGAGTAGTTCAGTGAAAAAATGGTCAAGCTTTCTTCCATCCTTCCTAGATCCTCGAGCTTGCACCCGCTCGACGCCATTTTCATTGTTTGTTCTGAGGTGGATTCGAACCACTCTCTCCGTTTGGATTTCGAGTCCAAAAGGCCCGGCGAAAGAGGATTTTCAGTCCTATGCCCGCTGCCAGCCAGAATGGTATTTTTCCACTTCACACCCACACAATCGGGATTTGATGAAATAGCTACGTTTTTTTCTTATTTGATTCGGATACTGTCAATATACTGTCCATCTTTCTCTTTAGTTTTCTCCTTTCTTTCTCCTCAACCTATCTCCAGTGGATGGACTTACGAAAGAATAATATCTAATCTCCCCATCGCGGTTAGGATCCCATGAACCAGGAGTGCCAGCACCGGTTCCTCGATCTTCCTACTGGAGGCATGCTCATGGCTTTCATTCATTCATTTCATTCTTTGTTCTGTTGTGGAATCGAACCACTCAAAGGATTTAGAGTCCTTTTACCAACCAGTCAGAACCAATATTTCTCTGTTATATTCTGTTTTTTCTTTGTCAGCTAGCACAATTTGGATTTCGAGTCCAATGCGCTAACGCTTTCTTTAGTTTTGTTGCTTGATTTTTATACGATTTTTTGAGCAACTAGCGCGAAAGCCGTTGCGCGTTAGCGCATCCGTTTTCTTGCTCTTTCTCCGGGCTTTGACCATGTCTCCCGAACAATTTCAGTACATATGGCGCAAGACGATTCCACATATATATCGAGGTCGGAATGGGATCGGGTGTTTTCACGTCTCACCGTAGTGCCCGGTTTGTCTTGATTGGTGATTGATAAACAAGAAGGAAAATGGAAAAGTAGAAAATCTACATGTTTATACCGTTGAGGTCCTTAGTTTAGTCAAGTAGGCGAGGGCATTTCCATCGCGAAGGATTCAATCCAGCCACAGGTTCCCCTACGGCTACCTTGTTACGACTTCACCCCAGTCGAAGACCCCACCATGGTATGCGCCAATAAGACCACCAAAGGCCTTTGTGACACTAGTGGTACACAGAAGTCATGGGTGATCATTGGTCCGATGCTTCGGGCGAAACCAATTCCCAGGGTGTGACGGGCGGTGTGTACAGGGCCCGGGTACATATTCACCGCGGCATGCTGATCCACGATTACTAGCGATTTCAACTTCATGTTCCCGAGTTGCAGAGAACAATCCGAACTGGCAATCTTTCCGGATTCGCTCCGCCTTATAGCCTTGCTTCCCATTTTCATTGCCAATGTAGCATGTGTGTGGCCCAGCCCATAAGGGCCATGCGGACTTGACGTCATCCCCACCTTCCTCCAGTATCTCACTGGCAGTCCCTCCTGAGTGCGGCACGCACCTTTTTCTTTGTTTCGGAGCAGGGCGCGTACTATTACCACTACGTTCCACACCATTTTCTGGCCTTCATGCCGAGTCTTCCTCTGCCGCCAACTCGACGTCGTCGTAACCAATTTCAACCAAACCTCCATGCTCACTGGTACTTTGACGTCACTATAGGTAGGTCTCCATGGGTCTTGGGCAAGACGACTTCGGTTCACACGTGAAAGTGCTTCGAAAGGCACCGGCTCCCAATGGTGAAATTCTTGCTGAAAGCACAGCTACGTGCTGGCACTCAATCAAGTAGTAGCGCTGGCACGTCACTCGGTGGCAATTTCTCCTTAGGCGCATGTCTCGGCAACACAAAACGAGGGTTTCGCTCGTTATAGGACTTGACCAAACATCTCACGACACGAGCTGACGACAGCCATGCAGCACCTGTATGAAAGTCAGTACCATCCTGTTAAGGATGGGTTTTGTTGTTCATATGTCAAGGGCTGGTAAGGTTTTGCGCGTTGTATCGAATTAAACCACATGCTCCACCGCTTGTGCAGGCCCCCGTCAATTCCTTTGAGTTTCGGTCTTGCGACCGTACTCCCCAGGCGGAGTGTTTCACGCATTAGCTGGGCCCCTGATCCACGTAGACGAAGGGCGAACACTCATCATTTACGGCATGGACTACCAGGGTATCTAATCCTGTTCGCTCCCCATGCTTTCGCACCCCAGCGTCGGTAGGGACCCAGAGAGCTGCCTTCGCTTTTGGCGTTCCTTCGTAGATCTATGGATTTCACCCCTACACACGAAATTCCACTCTCCTCTGTCTCACTCAAGTGAATTGGTTTCGAGAGCATTCCGCCACTTCTTGGCGACTTTCACTTTCAACCCGATTCACCGCCTACGTGCCCTTTACGCCCAGCCGCCACTTCTTGGCGACTTTCACTTTCAACCCGATTCACCGCCTACGTGCCCTTTACGCCCAG
>NC_057796.1:271906431-271921594 GCF_018294505.1 Triticum aestivum | reverse complement strand
AGGTACCTCAACTATTGGCCTTACATGGCCTGACATGGGTATTCCCTCTTTCTAGTCCCACTCTTCTCCAACAGAGCTCCCTCACTGAGCGAGCATTCGGCATTCCTAGTATGCTCCACTCATTCTACGCCAAGCACCCAATCACGGGATCAGAATCACACTCTAGATCATACCTTTCACGAAAGAAAAGGACAGGCAGCCGCTGCTAAACCAAGATCTCCATCTCTTGACTCCGTCAATCAATCTTACCTTATAGGGCACAAAGGTATATTTACCATACGAGATGTGTGCACCTACTAAAGGGAATAGAAAGATCTTGGGCACAAATACTCCACTTTTCACGAAAGACATAGATTCACCAATGATTGGTTGGACTAAATACTACATTTATTTGCTCAGAAGAAGGAAAGTTGGCTGTGAGAATGATTTCTCGTACGTAGTCTTTCCAAGGACCATTCCAACAGGATGCTCAGAGGTTGGTGGAGAAAAAGCTCAAAAGGCATACTTCCTGCGCTTTCAGAGGATCTAAATCAGTCTTCATCCTTTCGCTTTTCAAAGCCCCTCGCAATAAATATGTAAATTTGTTTCGCAGAAATTGAGATTTTTGATCTCCTCGAAAGAAAATGAGTTCGATCAGCAACACCGGTCTCCACAGCACCAGGATAAAGACCTTCTTTTTACCCAAAACCTTTCTCTGCAGCACTGGAACCAAGATCGGGCTTGGCATAGTTACGAGGTTCCCGTTCTATTTAACTAACACTAACTGAAGCTAACCGGAAGCTTTCTTCTCATGCGACTCTTGGATCGAAAAGAGGCTGCTAGACTAGACCACGGCTGAAACTGCCAGGCACGGACTAAAAGCTTTTATCAGGGATTCCCGAGTCAAATGACTACCATACATAGCATAGAACTAGAAGCTGCACTAGTGTACAGAGAAGACTGGATGTGAACACGGGCGGACATTGGCTATGTATGGGGCACTCACTAATCACTATTAGCAGGAAACAACTAGCAGAAAGAAAGATGAACACACTTTCACTCCTTGCTCTTCAGCACGTACTCACACGAGGGACTCTCAAATCTCTATTTCAGACCATAATCTTTCGATCCCTTTACCGAAGTGATTGATAGCAGGGCTAAAAAATCATAGGGCTTCTTCTATTTTTAGTGTGAACTCACTTCTATTCTATATCAAGATAGGGGCTTCAGTACTTGGCTGACCGCCCGGTGGAAGACCTAGTTCTACCACACAAGGGCAGCTTTCGTAGTCCAGGATTATTTTCCTCATATGTAATTTCACCTCAATGTGGAAATGTCCGATCTTATTCCAAAATAGAAGGTCTTCATGAAGGTCTGTCTTGTTTCAGGAATATAGGTACTGAAGTTCAATAGTGGTAGGTACCAAGGAGAAGACGAGTCAGGGCCGATTGACAAGACTAGCTAGGCTGACCTTCCAGCCATACTCCATCCAATATCGAATGGAAGTGCTAAAGGTTTCATGTGATGCTGACCTCAATGAACCAGACCTCGAGAATTCGTTCATCCCTTCACTCCGAGGATTGGTCGAGTACTTGGCCACATGCATGAGTAGGCCTGTTGCCGGGATGTCCCATTAAAAAGGCAGGTCCCATATTTGAAATACAAAAATAAGATCAGATAGCGCTCAAGAGGTTTTTCTCCATACGAGAAATCCTTCACTCGCAGGGAATTCAAATAGATGTGTTGAAGATCATCAAAGAAAGGAGAAGACTAAGCAGCTCAATAGGGTCTCGAGTACGACTATAGTACCAAAGCTTGGTGCTTCTACCAGTCAAGCAATTACCACGGGTGGATATTCAATAGAAAGCCTACTTGAGTAGGTCAAACAGCGGGGATCTCTCAGTTCCAATGGCTGGATCTCAGAATCGCATAGATGGGTAGAAGTAATGGGCAAACGCACCTAAGTTAGAGATTTCAACTACTACGGTAGTGATGGGGTGCCTGTTTACCTAAGTAGGCCTAGTTCTTTCTATAATGAGCATTCGCGTCCGGGGACTTTGATCCAACTTCAGCCGATGGGGAAACGGCAAGGGATGCACCGGTATCTGGACACGTGATGGACCCAGTAGTAAATATTCCTTTGTGGAAGGCTTTGGTTATACCTAGGTGGCAAAGCGAAGTTTCTGGTGGGTAGGTGTCTAAAACAACCCTCTGCAAGGAAGCACGCCCGTATCAATCCTTTAATCGGAGACTAGACTAGTGTTAGGAATGACAAAGGAGACAGACAGAATTTACATCAGAAAAAAAAGGCTTTTTTAAGTTTGAGTGAGGATAATTGTCTTAAATTTCGGAGAATCGGCTGAAAAAACGCGGAATTGTCTTCGCCTTTGTAAGCGAAAATGTCCGGTAAAGCCTATCTCGCTTTTAGCCTTCATGGTGAATGGCCCACCCTTTCTTTGAACCTTGTCAATGATTGAACGAACTTACAGATATGAACTGAGTGCCATTTGATGAGTAAGATCGAACAAGGGAGAGGGATATGGAAAGGATGAAGTAATGAAAGAGGAAGTCATTGCTAGTAGTAACGACTTGTCACGATCCATTGGTTCATATAGAATCCATGTCCTAGGTCTATCAAAAAACATTCTTTTCGCTAAGCGTATATAATAAAATAGAGTGAAAAGGTCCACCCCGAAACCAAGGGGGTACTAACTAACAGCTGAGTCCTCTCCGAACCGCAGGAGATAGTTGCCCATCATACGGCTCACCAACTTCACTTGCCTCTAAGGGGGGCTCGCTCTGGGCAGGTTCGGATCACTTACTATACACGGCCCTACGAAGGGGTTAGGAGCGTTTTCAAGATGATTCTTTCTTTGTCGAGACAAAAAAGGAACCCATCTTTTCGATTGAAAAATGTGAGTCTGTTTTGCCACTTTATCCATCCCCCTCTATCAAAATGATCAAAAAGGCATTTCAAATGCTTCTTATTCCCGTGTTTGATCTTAACCATCTCTGCCCCGCTTCCATGTGGGCAGAGACCCCTGTAGAGAATGAAGAAGAGCCAAGGATCTTACTCTCAAGAGTGCTTCGATAGGCTCCACTCTCTCCCCTGAATAAGTCAGGCTCCGTTAGCCTGGGCTGAGATGGGGATAACGAGTCGACGATTGAAGCCCCCAACGTTCTGCCAGACACTGGACAGGGGTAAGCTCTGTAAATGTGTAGAGCCAAGTGTAGTGTGGTGTAGTAGTAGGCACTTCTAGGCCCCTTCCCGGCTACTGGATCACTCCAGTGCTTCGGGTACTACGGACCCTCTGCCATCCATTGCAGCAGAGCCATTTCATGAGAGGGGGGGCTAAGCGCAGTTCTTTGAATCAAAGGTTTCATGAAATCGAAATCGATTCTTTTTTAGATATCTGGATAGATGGATGGATCTATCTTTCTATTCAGATATCTTTTGCAACCAGCCCCAAATCCTTGATTTGGCCAGGAAACAAAGCACTGCTTTGGGCCCAGGAAGCGAAGGGAATGAGCTCGGCTGCTTCTCCCCCACACTTCTTTATTTCTCCGTGCCCCTTCCGCATGCGCTTCGCGCGCCATTGGCGCTTTTCTCTCCTCTTATTTCTTCATTGGAGGGTTCGGATGGACTTCGCCGTTCTTTCCCAACGAAAATGGAAAGGGTTGTATCACATCGAGATGTCGATTCGTTTTCTGCCCCAAATGAGATGGGGAATTAGTCACCTCTGTCCCTTCATCTTTTTGAAAGGAATCGAGGCCCGGCCCGGCTCGCGTCATTCCAACAACCGACGTGGAGCACCTCAGTATACGATCGCGCGCAGTAAGTGGGAGTCCTATTACACCTAAGGCCAACTTCCATTCACCAAACCCAGGTTCATCTCGTGTAGTGATTGTGGACTCGTACAAGGATATGGAGTCGACGGTTGATGTATCAGACTCGACCCTGTCTTTCGTAGCATGCATTCCCATCTGTGTTGCAACTGATTCGGTAAGCTACGTGTCAGGTGCACGGAAAACTGCCTTCGGTCTCCCAACCTTACTCATGGCAACCTTCCGGCCGCCCAACGACCTATAACGCTAGTCACTACTCCCACTGGGGCTAGGAAGTAAGCCCCACAACCCAAAGCGGCGAAGAACAAATAGAATTTGCTACAAAAGCCGGCTAACG
Organism: Triticum aestivum; assembly: GCF_018294505.1. NCBI lineage: Eukaryota > Viridiplantae > Streptophyta > Magnoliopsida > Poales > Poaceae > Triticum > Triticum aestivum. The sequence goes on along the minus strand of NC_057796.1, from coordinate 271,917,432 downwards.
GGGGTATTCCTGCATATGAGAACATTGTAATGGAGAAGGTCATAGCCGAAATAGGATTCGTTTTGGCTAGAGCGCCCAAATCCGCTATATATTTGACACGGGTTTGCCGTAATGCTGGAACTATGGCGAATGCATCTATCGTCATTGATGCATAAATAAATATACCAATTAGTAGTGATTGAATTCCTTCTATGGTTCCACATGAGAAACCAGTACGAATATAACCTACATGTCCAATCGAACTATGAGCTAGAGGTCTTTTGACTTTCGTTTGGGCCATGGCGGCCAGTGCTCCTAAGATCATAGAAGCAATGCTGCAGAAAAAGAAGATTTGTTGTAATGTACCCCCATAGGAAGCAACAATAGAAACACGTGACATATTTGCAGAAATAGAGATTTTAGGCGCAATAGAAAGGAATGATGTCACCGGGGTGGGTGAACCCTCATAGATATCAGGTTCCCACATATATAGAGTCAAAAGAGAGATCGAGTCTGAGGGAGAGGGGGGGTTTCTTGGGGCTCGAGAGATTGAATAGATAGGGCCCCACAAGTTGTTAATTCGCCGCTGGGGAATTCACACAAAAGGGAAGGACTTATTCTCAACGAAAAAAGTGCTCTCTGAACCGAACGTGAAAGTTGTTTTCCATCAGACGGCTGTTCACGTAACTCCACTCTCGGCTTGGATTATATATCCATTTGGTCCGCTCTCGGCCATTCCACACGCTGCCTAGCAGAGACGTGGTTATCTGAAGTGGATTCTCTCTTTTGTAGTAGATGCCGAACCTGCTGCTCAGTGGGCGGGCGCAGCAGCTACATGGACCCCTTTCTTATGTTGTTGCCAGCGCTTTCCCGGGACGAGCCGGAATTCTTTATTAGAACGTCGGCAGGCAAAGCCCGAAGGAAGGCTGCTATCCCCTCGGCCTTCTTCCTTTTTGATGAAAAACAAATCGACATCTCAATCTCCGAAAGCATTTTCCTTACCCAGCTAATATCCCCCCCTTCGTCGAGCCTTTCCTTTAGTGGTAAGGGATATGCACCTTATCTGAACGTCGGCAGGCATTCCGGAATTCTCCTTTTTTGGCCCCGGGTGAACATAGGCTCAAACATGATTGGAGGGGTCCTAGCTACGCCATGCATTCAATAAAAAAAAGCAAGCCTCTGGGAAGCTGCAGGGATTACAAAAAGAGGGTGCTTTCCTGTGTTGCACTAAAAAAGGACAAAGGAGAAGATGCTCTTCGACTTTCTTTCTTCCTCCCGCACCCGCCTAAGCCCGGCCCGTGTTAGAGGGGAAGATTAGCAAAGCGGAAAAAGACAGAGGGAGGGGGAGCTGCATCTTATTCTCTTCGCGAGAACTTCAGGATCGGAGAAGCATTCGGAAGGGGCGAGGCCTTCATTTCGTTGGCAGAAGCAGAAACGATCCAATCCATTCGGGGCTTCGGGGAACCCAAAAACGAACTATGTTTACTTTTTTCATAGATAGATGATATATATAGGAATAATATATACATCCCTTTACTTTAGATGTCTATGTATCTATTTTGGAATCATCTCCCGATTCTCTTTTTTTTCTAATTCGCACTGCTCTTTCTCTCTAAATTGCATCAAATAAAATAGAGAGAGAGAGAGAGCAGATGGATCCTATCCCCTATAACGAACACTCATTCCTATCTATTGATAGAAAAGAAAGATCTTCGTCACGGACTTTTTCTTTGTTCTTTTTTTTAGATTGGAGGAATTCCTCATATCCAAGGCAGCTCCCCACAAACACCCCACCCATATGACTATGCCCCCTTTTGAATCGACAGTAGATTGGGCTTCATAGCTACTTTCATTCTAAAAACGAATATTAGTCAATACGCAGGCTTCTTTCAGTAGCAAACATATTCATTTTCACCGGGCTCCGCGCACCTTCGGTACTTCTGGAGGGCAAGCAGTTTTATAGTGACTTCTTTCTTAGGGTAGGGCGACGAATACTTCCAATTCCGGAAAGGTCATTGGGTCGCCTTTGGAAGCTAAAGCGAAAGTTGTAGAAAGCCAGGAGAAAAAGCGAAAGCTTGCTCGAAACGGCCTATACCCTAACCCTCGGAAGCGAAGACGCAAAGCGTCACTTTTTTCAAAAGGAAGGAGTTTTTTCTGACTGAATCCATCCATAAAGCCGCCAAGGAAACGAAGTTCGTTCCCTTTCATCAAGTGGGTAAGGTAGGCAAACCACTTAAGCTTTGCCTTAGACTGACGGAACAAAGCTAAGAAGTAGGCTGAATAGAAAAAGGAAAGGGACAAGGGCGGTCGTCGCTTGGCGCGAAGGCTGCTGGTTCGGTACGGTACTAAAGGTCCTCGGACTTCCAGGCGGTTTTTCTTTTGGGCTGCTGTGAACCCTTGGATCTCGCCAATACAGCCTCCTATGGTTTTCGTTACCGAGATATCTTTTCTTTTTTCCCAGGGATTTTTTGGGTAATCAGCTCCCATGCTGCAAACAGTCAAATCTGAACCTTGTCGCTCTTCTTTCCTCGTGGGAAGGAAGCACACCAGCAGCGTGCGTTGCGTGATTCCACTGTGTTTTTTGCACTTGACTGGGTGGACAGTTGACCGGAAGATAACTTCGATTCGCCCGGCCAGCAGGCGGGCGGCGTGCTTATCTTGTGTGACAACACTACAGAGCGAGTAGCTCTTCTAGTCGGGCAGCTGTGTGACAACACTCCTGAGAAAGCGGCGCTTTTGTGTAACATGCTATGGTCTCAACGCCCTTACGAGGTAGTGATGAGTTTCACGTGCTCTAAGCCCGGCCCGCGCGCAGTTAGGAGGATTGGCCGCTATCTGAGCGGTACCACCCACCCTACCCTACTACCTATAGGGGGCCGTCCGTCCTACAACCGCCCGAAAAGGAACTGCAATAATCTTGAATAGGAATCCTACATCGATAAAAAGAATCCCCATAAAAATACCACTAGATCGAGCACCAGTGATTTCGTATCCGGTCAAAATCTTGGCTAATTGATCGAAGTGGGTAGCTCCAGTAGACCCATAGATCATGGAACAAATAGGGTGGGTAGGCCCAACCACCACACTACACGTATAGACGCGAACCCCCCTCCTTACCGTACGTGTGACTCTCACCGCATACGGCTCGCACGAAGACTCCAAAATCCATCCCGAGCTTTTTATTCCACCTCTCCCTCCTCTCCAATCCTCGATCAAACTAGCCTTCCCCAGCAAGAAAACGTATCCGCTTTAGCAACAAAGCGCTCATCCCTTGCTTGTTCTTGAGCGCGCAAGGCGCTCAAGACGGTGATTCTTGCTTAAAAAAGGGCTAAAGCACTCCAGCTTTGAAGCTGGAGTTTGCAACTTCAAAACTACAGGTTTTAGCCCTCCTGCTGGGTGGGCTTCCTTCATCTATCGTATGTCTCGCTTGGCTTCGTCCCAAACCAAGGAGGCATGATGGCGGGCGTGTGCGTGTGCCGACTGCAGAGACTACAAGCCGACGCCGGAAGCGAGTCGCTTCTATTCTCGATTGGATATAGATGGGGAATCTCTATAGATCGTCTTTTTTCGACAACCTCTCTAAAACGCATACGAGAAAATTGCACTTCACGGCACGGCAAAAAAAAAGAGCTTCGCTCGGTTGGCCCTCCTAGGCTTCCGCCTACTTTCTCTTCTCTTAAGTCTACAACAAGTGGGAGAGGCAGGATTCGAACCTACGTAGAAAACCTTCAACAGATTTACAGTCTGTTGCTTTTGACCGCTCGGCCACTCTCCCCTTCCCGGGGATACACCCTCCTCAAACAAAGGGTTCCTGAATAAGAAGGATGGCGGCCTTCGTTCTTAAGTTAAGAAGAGCAGATGGAACTATTAGATTTGCTAGCGTTCCGGGAGAATAAATAAGGTCATTTAGTAAGTTCATAACTATTTATGTAAAGCAAGGGACAAAGCTTCTACGACAGCTTCCCCCTCATTGCCATCGTCGGCCTTCCCCAGCTCCCCTCCTTCATCGCTTCTGGCTAAGCATCTTTCGGCGGAGGAAAGGAGGCGACTAGTCGCTTCTGGCGAAGCAGCGAGTTCATGAGCAAGTGAATGAACGAGCAGCGAGTGAAGTGCAACAGTCGTAAGTAAGGCTCGCCATGTTCCTAAAAGGAGTGACCATCTTTTCTTCCCTTCTACTGACACTGAGCGAGCAGCAAGCATAGGCAATTGTTTCCGTAGGGGTGGGGCGCAAGCAAGCGTTTTCAGGCTCCGCTAGCTAGCGTACTCTTCTGCTATCAATGAAACCGCGTGTAGATCGAGACGCAGTACTTTTTCTTTACTTCTTCCATACTAGGAAGAATGGAAGGAAATCCTTCGATAACACTTCTTCCTTATTTGAAGAAATGATATCCGACGCCCGTGGAAACTCTTTCATTTCAAAAAAAATCTTCTTCTTAAGAAGCAAATAGCATTTCCTATTGATTTGTCCCCTGGACTAGACCTATGTAGATTCGGAATTATCCGTCGCTACGCTGTTCCCAAGGACTAGCAAAATCGAAATAGCGAAATTCTTGGGTCATCTCAATGGGTTCAGAAACCACACGTTTCTCTGGATCATCATAGCGAACTTCCACATATCCACTCAGAGGAAAGTCTTTTCGTAATGGATGACCCTCGAAACGATAATCTGTTGATATACGGCGTAAATCCGGATGATTGATGGAAGAAACACCAGACATATCCCATACTTCTCGCTCCCACCGGCTGGCTGATGGAAATAGACTGACTACCGGAGATATTCGTGTTACTTCGTCTGCACTTGTTTGTACACGAATGCGTGAGTTATACCGAGTACTCTGTAAATTATGGACAACTTCAAATCTTCGTTTTCGAGAGGGATGATCCACTCCGCAAATATTGATCGAAACTTGAACCCTTGTATAGGTATGCCATTTTAGAAAGCACAACAATGGAAATGGGTAGTCAGTATTGGTATAAGATCTATTCCCATGTTCCGATCTTTTCATTTTATGTACCCATTTCTTGGGTAAAATCTCCCAACTATATTGGAAAATGGATTGGTTATCCATAAATGAAAATAAAGAAAGCTTTATTTTGGTTCCACTTCTTGCTCTAAGCAGAAAGACTTGTCGGAAATCGCCGGTTGGGTTGGTCCGACCAAGTTACCAATAAAGATCCAAAACTGCACACTTTATATAGTTATGTATCCAGGATCGGCTGCATGCTCTAGTGTTGAATCGGGTATAGAACCCAGGATGCTTGGTTACAATTCCGAATCCGCTAAACCATCGCTCGGGGAAAAGTATTATACAGAGCATTAGTACTTATTCTGATCCTTTCCTTATATTTAGATTCTAGTAGTTTATTTCAGTCGTATTCGTATCCTTACTACGGTTTAGTAAGGGTAACAAATAAAAGTATGCAGGTTCTATTAATTCGCACTGATTGAATGAATGAACTGCGTGCCCGCCTCCCATGCAAGGTGGGTTAATTCGTCCCTTCCTTTCTTTATTTCTGTCACGTCACTATTCTTTTCTTCACTTCTCTTTTCCTCCCATTTCTTCCTTATTTCTGCAACCTTACTTCTCCTTCCTTCTTTTATTTCTCATGTAATTAGCCTCAAATTATCTTCCCTCAATCGATCCAAGGCTGCTTGGTGATGTAATACAGCTCATGGGCCTATATAAATTAATGGAATTTAATTGAAAGGGGCAAGGTGGGACTAATTAGTTTAGCAATGAACCATGTTTTCTTACAAAATCATAAGCCTATTGAGTTGGATGCGCCCTTTGAGGTTAGAACGGAGGTCTTGAGATCGAGCCCCAATTAGTGAAGTTATATATTTTTTCTTTTTTTCGCTGCTCCCCAATCCATGAAAAAAAAAGTGTAGACCAGGCCCAGCTGGGCCCATGCGAAGGAACAGATGAGAGAAAAAAAATCTCAAATAGGAAAAGTTTCCCTGTTTTGCATGAAACATCAGCTAGCTGAGTTGGCTAGCGGCTACGTGCTCTTTCCAAGACAACCTTGGTTTGACTCCACTTGTTAGCGACTTTTTTTTACGTTCCGAGGATGACCTACAGGTACATGCTACAGACGAAGAAAACTCAAAAAATCGAAACGAACGAAAAAGACAACCCGGGTTTGACTCCGCTTGTTAGCGACTTTTTTTTGACGTTCCGAGGATGACCTGCAGGTACACGCTACGAACGAAAAAAAAACTCAAGAAATCGAAACGGACGAAAAACAAGTACGCGATGGACCAAAAAAAGTGGAGGAACAATCCTCACTTTAATATTATATTTTCTTTTTTTCGCTGCTCCCAAATCCACGAAAAAAAAAAGTGTAGACCAGGCCCAGCTGGGCCCATGCGAAGAAACAGATGAGAGAAAAAAATCTCAAATAGGAAAAGTTTCCCTTATTTGCATGAAACGTCAGCTAGCTGAGTTGGCTAGCGGCTACGTGCTCTTTCCAAGACAACCTTGGTTTGACTCCGCTTGTTAGCGACTTTTTTTTACGTTCCGAGGATGACCTACAGGTACATGCTACGGACGAAGAAAACTCAGGAAATTGAAACGGACGAAAAAGACAACCCGGGTTTGACTCCGTTTGTTAGCGACTATTTTTTGACGTTCCGAGGATGACCTGCAGGTACACGCTACGGATGAAAAAAAACTCAGGAAATCGAAACGGGCGAAAAACAAGTACGTGATGGACCAAAAAAAGTGGAGGAACAATCCTCACTTTAATATTATATTAGGTAAAGAAAGAAAAGAATTTTCGGCGAGCATGTCCCAAAAAAAACGAATTTTCGGCGAGCAACTGGCGGTGGGTACGGCTCAACTCGAGATATTTCGTTAGTTTTTGAAAGAGGAGACTTCCAGAAGCGTTCGCTTAACGGCGAACGTCGTCGACGCACGGCGGCCGTCCTTTAGAGCAGAGGATCCAAGGGCCTACTTTGTAAAACAATCTTTTGTGAGGTCTTTTGTGCAAGTTGTCTGCGATGGTGCCATTGGATGTATCCTCCTCGTATGGTGTGTTACCTGTATTTGTAACTGCATATGTGTACTGTTTTCCAGCTCCTATATATACAGATAAGCTTATGCCTACGTGAGTACGCTTTCAAAAAAAAACACGAGTAGACTGGTCAAAATCAGTCTAAAACTTACCTCAATCTGTCTATAAAAACTGTAGCAAAACAGCTGTCAAGCTGTGGTAAACCTCAGCCTGACAGCACACCCCACCGGTTAGAAATGGTGTCAAACTTTCCTTATTGCCATTTCAGTGCTATTAGAAAATTTATTACACAATCTTGGTGCTTTCTTGTGAAAAAAATGATGGTGGTTATTTTAAGATAGGGAAATTGTCGGGTGAAAATGTGGGATTTTGTCCAGTCTTCGGTCGGGTGAAAAAAACTTTTTTTCATAAGATTCAACGTCTTGTTTTTTGGGTAACAAGGTGATCGCTTTGTCGAGTCAGGTCCCCGAGGATCAAACTTGTGAAAAAAGTGTTTGTTCTTGTGAAAAATAATTTTTGTGATCCGACTTGCTCGTCGCAACCTCCCACATGCGGATGTGTATGCCTTTTGTGAGCAGGCCCCGAGGATCTCCAACACCTCCTGGTTAGTTGCTCGTTCTCCCGCCAGGACTGACATGAGATTCTATCATGTCCACAGTCGCTCTGTCGTCGCCGGCGATGGCCTTCGCGGATTGGTGGAACAGCTCGTGCTTGCACTCCCCCAACACTCATCGCCATGGGTTCTCCTCCATCATCATACTCACCACCTGGTGACTACGGAACCATTGTAATGGTTGCATCTTCGATGGCCAGCGACCTTGTGTCTCGTGCCTCGTCCAAGCGACCCAGGAAGACGCTCGTCAGTGGGCCAGAGCGGGCACCATAGGGTTACCTAACATGTTATCTGAGTAGTCAGCTTGCATATGCTTCCGGCTGAGCAACCCATGTCTCCTACTCCAGTTATCACCTTCGCGTCGGCTTGTGTATGTGTAATGGTGTAAACGCTGCAGCCGCGATGGCACCACCGCCTCCTCCTCCTCCTCCGGAGCCAGATTAGATTTTGTTTTCTTAGCTTGTATTGGGGCTTGTTCTGTTGTGCCCCCAGTGAGACCTCCTCCTTTCCCCTTGCTGTGACTTATGCTTTATTTTCCTTTTCTTATTCTCGAACCTTGTTGTTGTCGGATGCTTGGTGTTGGTGCTTTATAATATAAAGCGGGGGGCAACCCTTTTTCGTAATGGTGTAAACGCTCCCTATATTCAACTCTGTCTTCATATGGATGATTGTATGTTCGTGTGTGTATCTGAACATTTACGCTTATACAATATCTTTTTTTAAAGTCATCCGGACTGGACGTTTCATCGTCAGCCCTCACGAGATTGGCATCCGTGGCAACTTCGTTAATCTCAAGATGATATGCCGACTTAGTCTTTTGAAGATGCTCATAGGGATAGGGTGTGTGTATATACGCTTATAGGGGTGAGTGTATGTGTGTACATATGAGCATACGTGTTTGTAATGTGTTCAGAAAAGAAGATTGGGCAATACCATAAAACCAGCAAATGGGGCCCACGTGGCGGCTGGACAGCGTCAAACAAAGGGAAGGACCTAACTGCAAAACATCAGGAACTCATATAATAAAGCAAAAATAGGCAGACGGACGGATCGCCGGACCAGATGGACGTCAGGATCGTCGGACCAGACGGCGTGCGTCGATCGACGCGTCAAGCACCACCTGCACTCTCGCCGCAGCCACACTATATAAGGATACCGCGCGCCCGCTCTTCATTATCGCTCAATCACCTTGCAAATTCTTCCAACCCAAAGCTGTTGATACTGAAGTCAGAGAATCGATCAGGTCCCGTCCGAAAAGGATTTTTTCGATACGAAAAAGAATCGATCAAGTCCCGTTCTTGGGCCAGCGCCAGCAGCAGCAAGCGTAGGTACTCCGTACGCAGAAACCATCCCATTCCCATGGCTGAGCGCTTCCCGACGGTGACGATGGGGCGGGTGGCGATGGGGCAGACCGAGGAGCGCATCTACAGGGATGACGTCATCGCCCAAGACTACGGCAACCACCGCATGGAGGCCGTGATCATGCCACAGCCAATCAAGGACACCTTCTCCATCCTGTTCGGCGGCGACATTTACGAGGTACGTACTCCTCTGTCGACATACAGTGTAGAACATAACATACGTTCTCGAGCTAGTACAAGGGCGCCGTAGCTAGCTAGGACGAGATCTTAATTAGCTTTGTCCTCTATATGCATCCTGCCCATGCCAGATTGCTGGAGTCGTGGCCACTGAGCTGACCAGCGTGGAGGCCGGTGAGCAGACGAGCGGCGGCCTCGTGGTTCCCATCAACTCTGCGCCTGCGCCTGCGCCTCCACCAGAGGTACTACCTGAGACCAGTTACTTCGTCGTGACGTACTTCTCTTGGCTTGATTGATTCTGAGATCCTCCAGCATACGTCCAATTTTTGTGATTATTAATACTTTGAACCGTTCTTTATTTCATTTTTCAAATTCTAATTTGCTAGAAATCGAATGACGGTCCTGAATCCCACCCCGGCCGGCACATAGTTTGTTCCTGGTAGTTTCTCATGCTATAATCCAGGACTGTGTGAACACCTATTTGTTAATCAAAAACAGATTTTTTATTTTCATAAATTCAGAGACAAAAGAAAATGCTCATCGTGTAGATGTGAACTATGTATGTGAATACGTTTGTTTGGGCAGCTTTTTTCAGTTGTAAGCTATACAGTAAACAGCACAAACATCTGGGAATCCAGTTACAGATTCACAATTTTATCTTTTCTAGCCTATGTATTTTATACGAAATTGTACCGAGATATGACGAACACATGGACATGTAGTACACATCAAAACGTTTCGTAACTTTCCGATTAATATATTATCATGGAATTTACATAAAATAACGGGCTCACTTGAGTACGTTATACAAATTTATGAACTCTTCTTCCAATAAACTATTGATTCCATTCACTTTCTTCCCAAATTTATTCTTGGGCACATTTAAATCGATACGTAACCATTCGCTGGTTTATGGAAGAACAACATGGCTGAAAATTCTACAAAAATACATATGTGAGGCTGCTTGGTTGGAGTATCACCTACATATACGTTTAGCTTTAAGAATGTGCAACTCCAACGGCGCGTTAGGAAGGATCTTGCTTTGCTTGATACACCTGAACCCCAAGTGTTTGGTCTTCCTGGCCATGGATGGCGTCCACCCGATCAGGGTTGGGTGAAGATTAACATGGATGGCGCGCTGAACTCTAAGGCAAGCATGGCAGGGGCTGGTGCTGTGGCTCGATCTGCCACAGCTTTGTTGGGTGCTTGGTGCAAACCCCATGTTGGGGGCTACTGATCCGATGATCGCCGAGGCCTTATCACTGAGAGATGGCACCATCTTTGCAAAATTGAGATGATACTCACATGTGATAATGAAAATGGATTGCCTGGAGGTGGTGAACCTCTAGAACGCTCGCGGGCAACTGATGTTCTGGTGTGGCACAGATACTCTTAGAGATTGGAGAGCTTACTTTGTTGTTTATTTCTTTAGTTATTCAACATGTAAACAAATCTGCTAATTTTCTAGCCCATCTAAGCGCTAAGCATGCCTACTCGCTGATGGTCACCTAGAGTTGGTTGGATTCTAAACCAACCTTCCTGGTGACCCGCCTTCTAGGCTTCTAGCTGATTGTCGCAGGAGTTCTTTTGTTTGAATAAAGCTCTCTAAATTTTCTGCAAAAAAAAACTACAAAATATTAAAAAATATGCTACTTGTTGTTTTTCACGGGTTACAAAATTGCATATTTTGAGATGAAATTTGTTCTCAGATACACTTCTTTTAGCTTTCCTCAGATATACTTCACCATATAAGCTACATGACGTGAGTGTTTTTCCCCAAAAAGAACGCCTTTAAAGGTTCTGTTTTACTAACAAAAAGGGCTAGGAGCTAAAATGCTTCTCACATAGTTGTATTAA
>NC_057796.1:271897948-271905995 GCF_018294505.1 Triticum aestivum | reverse complement strand
AATCACCTTGGATCTCGCATAGGGAATTGTGACATGCATAGTTGTTTGACTCCGTGAAACTAATTTTGTTAAGCAATATAGGTAAGGTATTGCAATTCATGGCCAGTACAATGGAATACACTACCACCTCCTGGCACATGTTCCATGTCCATCCATTTCAAAATGGGGAGCATCATGATCCCAAAAAACCAATCTCTATTGAGTCTACATCTGTCCCATGTTCTCATAAGAAAAATAATCCACTCGATCGAATTAGTTTGTACGCTGGTCCAATCCAAAGAATAGTTTGTACGTTGGTAGCTATATATTTCTTTCCTCGTATTTGCACTATACTGAACTACTCCACAAGTACTGATGATATGTGAGGCTCTTTCATTGTATAGGGCGACGACGACCACGAAGTGAGAATCAACATAGATCAGCATGTGAATGTACCCGCTCAGGAGTCTGCGTTGCAGTTAATCGCACGTGCGCTGGGAACAGTGGGTTCCCACACCCTGGTTATGGACGTGCACACGATGCTCCACAAGCCGCCCAGTGGAGTAGTCTTCGGCCACAACAAGCTCATCCTCACCACCATTTTTGTCTTCAGCATCGTAGAGGTCTTCACTGCACTCTGGATTTGCCAGTCTAGCCTCACCTACAGGCGCCGTATATGGATCGGGAGTGTTCTTCTATTAGTCTCCATTTGGGTGTTCGGCGTCATACTCAGCATTGGCGGTGTCGCTTAATATGACATGGTTAGTAAATTCCTTGAAGTTACATTTTTCTCTGTTCTTCACAAAATAGCAAAATAGTTTTTAAGAAATTGAATAGTTTCACAAAGCCACGCTTCCTTTTGTATCGCTGCTTCAACAGCCATGGTGCACTTGGGATTTTACAAAAAAAGTCCCACCTGTCAACCGTGCAGCCATGGACCTGAACAAGTTTGTTGGGTCAGCAAAACTTCTTATTCAAGGAAAATATTGTCATATAGACTTGATCGAACTTATAGAAGTTTGACTTTGGATGAAACTAGAATTTCAAATAATTTAGATTTGTGGAAGCACCAAGAGGCCATATAGAAAGTTGGCTGACATTTGGTTTGCTATGATCCCTCTGAAAGCAGCATAGTTCTAGTTTTGTAGCTGATTAGGGGGGAGGGGTTGGTTTCTGAATAGAAATGGGATGGCATATAAGCCTGTAATTGAGAAATCTACATTACCGTTAGCTCCTAACGCTATTAACAAATTGTTATCTTTAATTTAACAGTGTCAAGGAGAAGAACAGGGACACTGATCAGTCTAGGTTCTCCCGCAAAAATAAAATAAAGAGATCAGTCTACGTTACTTCGTGATCAGTACTATCATCATGTTTGTATTTTTCTTATTTAATGTGTTGTTGTATGGAAATATTTCTTGATCTTGTTCTTTGTATATATGATTAAATAATCCTATTTATACTGATACCAATCTTAGGAGCTTTATTTTGGGTAAGCAGTTCACTTTGTACATCTTGCATGGCTCGCAAATGGGCATCTGGGACATGCAAATCGGCCGTCTGATAAATCACCCCAAAATTAATCCACACTCGAAGAATAAAAATATGTGCCCAAAATTTGAGACGGCAATTTGTTCCCGTCATATTACTTCAGCCATAGCTATGACACAAAACAATAACAACAGTAACAAAGAGATTAAAAAAATAGGGGCAAAGAAAAGATCAGAGGTTATTAGTACCCATAACTAGATTGATCGGGCAAGGCCCTAGAACAGCAACCACCTTGTTCCTATATATTTTGGCGCATTAGTCCCGCCTATATGTGTTGTCGCTATCTCGCTTCTTCCCTTTTTAAGACCAACTTGCTAAGGCTTATTGATCATGAGAAATGTTTACAGGAACTATTATGTGATCATAAGGCTATACAATGCCATACATGGCGACCCAAACTGAAAGTTAGTACTCCCTCTGTAAAACAAATATAAGAGCGTTAGGAAGTACATGCTCCGACGGAGGCCAGGGAGCGTTTGGTTACTGGATCTACCCGCTGGGAGACGGTAGCACGGGATATCTTCAACCGGTTTGGATGGCGATCATGTAATAGGATATGCAATTAGTTTACCTGTCTCTCTTATGCCAGTTGGTTGTGGCTTTTCATGGCCAGTTTGTTTTTGGCCCTTTTGGCTCTTTGTGAGCTCTCCTTTATTTTCGTTTTGAGACTCTAAGATCTTGTTGAACCTATTTATCTTTTTAATAAGTTGGCCGTATGCATCGTTCTGATGCAGAGGCCAGGGAGTTCCCCCTTTTCGAAAAAAAAAGGAAGTACATGCTTAGCTAAGTTGTGAGACTCATAGCTTCTTCCTTTTTGCGACGTGGGATTGTGGGAAGGCCGGAGCAGAGCGGGCTGCTCCAAATTTTTTTTTTAGTACCGGGATGCTCCTAGGTTGCTTACCAAGTATTCTTCCTTACCCCCCTAAAAAAAGCATTCTTCCTTCAAACAGAAATACTTTATTTAACACACACGAACATTCACTCAAAACACACACACACCGACACACGTGCACAAATCTCACAAAACAGTATGAAGAAATGTAAGGACAGATAAAACATTTTTCATTGACTTATGGGCAGAGAGATTCTAATAGCAGATCTGACTGGTGGACTCCACATATCAGGCCTAACGTGGCGAAGGGAACATGAGAAAACAGTGCAGTACCTGGAAGGCTGCAGGCTGCAGGCACGATCGATCTCCACGCCGTGTGTTGTTGTTCGCCGGCGAGACCACGCGTACTGCTCCCTTGTTCTTGCTCTCCAGGATGTACCTGGAAGGATGCTCTATGCACGCCACGGCCGCGCCAGGCATGGAGTCGAGTTGTCCTACATGGCGAACATACCCGGCCCGGCTGAGAGAGTGATCATGGTCCATGGTCGGAGGAGAACGGGGCTGCGCTCTTGTATAAGAGATGTGGAAGCGCTAGAGATTCTGGACACAGTTAATTGGGTGCACACATGGTCTGAGTGCCTTTGAACAAGTCTTCTCATTACAAGCTTTGAAAAGTCTGAACGAAAATTCTGGACGTAAATCATCGCACGACGTGTTCCCTTGTGAACTACTACTCCATACCAGTTTCAATTGGACCCTTTTTCTTGAAGAATAAAGAAAAAAAAGATGATTTCTTAGCAAAATACTCTCTTTTTTTTGCGGTTGATTCTTAGCAAAATACTGTAGAACTTATCAACTCATAATATTGATATTGGTGTCCTGTCCCCTAGCTTCTGTGTTCAAATAATGTATTATTCATGTACGGATGCTCTTTGCTGTAAATATTCATTTGAATGTGCTTCAGTCGATGGGGTGTGAGGGAAGGAGATTACTGTTGTCCTTGTTATTATCAACGTTTTAAATAGCGGGCTATGCCATTTAGAGGCAGCTCGGGTAGAAGCTGCTGGAATTTCGTCTATTTTGGGCCTAGCCTAATAGCAGTTTCAGAAATTCCTAATAAATCCTAAAGGCCCACGCAACCCATTTGTGCAAGGCAAGAGGTGGAACTAAAGTTTAGTCCCACATTGCTAGTTTAGAGGGAGTTGGACCTCTTTATACGGGAGGTTCTTTCCCCACATGTATGAGCATGAGAACAAGAGGGACATCCACGCGCGCTCCTCCTCCGCCCGCCGCGTCGCGGGTTGCGGGAATGAGCCGAGCCGATGTCTAAATTTTTGCCACGCACTACGGGTATACGAAAGGCCACTCGGGAGCTGGAAAGTTATCCCTTCAGCTCCCGGCGCAGCCTCTCGCCTCCTTCTCTTGCGCCTATAAAAGGGGAGGTCGCTCCTCCCAGAGAGACGCACCAGAAGATCCTCTTCCTCTCGCACCAGAAGTTCCTGAGCACTGAGCTGTTGCTGTCTTCCTCATCCCGGCTTGTGGCGTGCACCGCGAGTCGGGACAGTAGGCCTCCGAAACCGCACCACTTTGAGTCATGTACGGGAGAAGGGTGATAAGGTTTTTGGGGAGCACTCCGCGCGACTACTGACTTTTCCATCACGGACTCCGACGACTTCTTCCCCGACGTCGACAACCTCATCGACGACTTGGCTGGAGAGGATGTCGACCCCAAGTCCAGTGCTTCTGCTGCTGCTGTCCCGTACGTGTTCTTCCTCTTTCTGTTAGAGACCCTGCTACAGTTCCTTGTTCTAGTGTTTGCCCTAGATATGTTAGACTCTGTTTCATATATGCAACTTGCTAAACTATATGCTCTAGATGTGTTTAGTTATATGTAACTTGCTATACTATCTGCTCTAGATGTGTTTAGTTACAGTTCATATATGAAGATGTTGTTTACCTTCTCTTTATCAAATCGCATGACTTGTTTTATCACTGCTATACTAGTCGTGTTTTTCTAATATTTTTGATAATAAAATCATTTGGTAAATTGCTCATATTTTCAACAATCCAAAAACCTTATTATAGGCAATTTACCCCGAGTGGTTTTGCTGCTTCCATGAAACCTCCTATGTTTGAGGGTATCCACTATAAGAGGTGGCGCGTGAGAGTAGTCTTATGGTTTCAAACCATGAGTTGCTATGACGCCACTCTTGGCAAACCTGAAGGAGAGCTTGATGCTCAACAGGCACAAGCTTTTTAGAAAATGGATACTCTATTTAAGGCTGCTCTCTTGAGTGTTCTTAGTGAGAACATAGTTGATGTGTATGCGTCAATTGATAATGGAAAAGATATGTGGGACGTACTCGAGGCCAAGTTTGGGGTCTCGGATGCTGGCACTGAGCTGTACATCATGGAGCAATTCTATGATTACAGGATGACTGAAGAGCGCTCCGTGGTTGAGCAAGCTCATGAGATACAGTCATTTGCTAGAGAACTTGAGCACTTCAATTGTATGCTACCGGACAAGTTTGTTGCCGGAGGTATTATCACTAAGCTTCCTCCTTCATGGAGGAACTTTGCTACCTTACTGAAGCATAAGAGACAAGAGTTTTCCGTCCCGGATCTCATTGGTACTCTTGATGTGGAAGAAAGGGCGAGAGCAAAGGACACACGTGCTCGAGGTATTGAGGGAGGATCTAGTGCCAATTTGGTACATAAGAAGAACTTCCAGCCCCACAAGTTTAAGAACAAGGGCAAGTTTGATGGAAAAGCAAAGTTTGATGGGAAGAACAAGGCTGTGCAACACACGAACTTCAAGAAGAAGAATGACAAGAAGAAAGGTGATTGTCATGTGTGTGGGGATCCTGATCATTGGGCTCCTAGTTGCCCTAATCGCTATGACAAGCGTCATCCTGGGAAAAGCGGCAAGACCGCTAATGTTGTCATTGGAGACACTGGCATGAAGGATGCTGGGTATGGTATATTTCCCACTATTCTTTCAGTATGTCATTCTCCTGATTGGTTGATTGACACGGGTGCTAATGTGCATGTATGCGGTGATATTTCCATGTTTTCGTCTTATCAGACCGCAGGGACTTCAACCGTGTTGATGGGCAACGGTTCAAGTGCTTCTGTTCGTGGTGTTGGCACGGTCGATCTAAAGTTTACTTCGGGGAAGATCATGCGGCTGAAGAACGTGCATTATGTCCCCTCCGTCAGTCAAAATCTTGTTAGCGGATCTCTTCTGTGTAGAGATGACTACAAGCTTGTCTTTGAGTTGAATAAATTTGTAATATCCAAGTATGGAACCTTTGTTGGTAAAGGCTATGAGTCAGGAGGCCTGTTTCGTTTATCTTTGTCAGACGTTTGCAATGAAGTTGTTAATCATATTTGCAACAATAGTGAATCAAATGTGTGGCATTCACGTCTTTGTCATGTTAACTTTGGTTGCATGTCGCGACAAGCAAAGTTGAACTTAATCCCTAGTTTCACCACTGTCAAGGGATCTAAGTGTCAAGTGTGTGTGCAAGCTAAGCAACCTCGTAAGTCTCACACAACTGCAGAAACGAGAAATCTTGCACCACTAGAGCTCATACATTCATATCTATGTGAAATGAATGGTGTTTTGACAAAAGGTGGAAAGAAATATTTCATGACGTTAATTGGCGACTCCACTAGATACTGCCGTGTGTATCTTCTGAAATCTAAGGATGAGGCTTTGAACTTTTTCAAGATCTATAAAGCTGAAGTGGAAAACCAACTTGATCGAAAAATCAAGAGGCTTAGGTCCGACCGTGGTGGAGAGTATTTTTCCAATGAATTTGATGCTTTTTGTGCGGAACATGGTATAATCCATGAGAGGATGCCTCCCTATTCACCTCAGTCAAATGGGGTGGCCGAAAGAAAGAATGTACTCTAACTGATTTGGTTAACGCCATGTTAGACACATCGGGTCTCTCCAAGGCATGGTGGGGGAGGCGATATTGACGGCATGTCATGTCCTAAACCGAGTTCCCACAAGGAACAAAGAGATAACTCCATACGAGGAATGGGAGAAGAAAAGGTTAAAACTCTCTTATCTACGAACATGGGGTTGTTTGGCGAAAGTCAATGTTCCAATTCCAAAGAAGTGGAAGCTTGGACAAAAGACTGTGGATTGTGTTTTCCTGGGATATGCTTTTCATAGCATTGGCTATAGATTCTTGGTTGTAAAATCTAGGGTACCTGACATGCATGTCGGTACGATCATGGAGTCGAATGACGCGACTTTCTTTGAAGATATCTTTCCCATGAAGGATATGGCTACCTCATCTAATCAGGAGATGCCTAGTTCATCGAATTAGGAACCAGTTACAATTACCGAACCTACAATTTCGATGGAACACTTTGAAAGTCCTGTGGAGGAGAACAATGAAGTTCCTATTAGGAGCAAGAGACAGAGGACTGCAAAGTCCTTTGGTGATGATTTTCTTGTGTATCTCATAGATGACACTCCCAGTTCTATTTCAGAGGCCTATGCATCTGAAGATGCTGACTACTGGAAGGAAGCGGCTCGTAGCGAGATGGATTCCATCTTGGCGAATGAAACTTGGGAGATAACTGATCGTCCTTATGGGTGAAACCTATAGGATGCAAATGGGTATTCAAGAAGAAGCTTAGGCCTGATGGTACTTGTGACACCCGCATAATTAAGCTACAGTAATCCCCTGCTAATGTTGCCATGTCACCATCATTACTGTTGCTAATCTCACTCGAGTCAAAGCCGGTTCAAATTCAAATTTAAATCAAAGTAAACATTTAAAGTTTTCAAAGTCAAAACTAAAAAGTACAAGTTGTGGCAAATAAGTCCTAAGTAATAATGGTGGAGAAACCAATATTTTTAAAAGTATTTGAATGCCCTAAAATAAATAAAATTGCGACTGAAACAATAACTTAAATGCTTTTAATTAATAAAGAATACAAGGCACTTTATTTTTGTCCCAAACTTTTTGTGACAATAGTTGAATTTACAACTCTAATTTAGGAATGGGTTTTACTTTTTGTAAAACTATAAACTGTTAAATAAGTAAAATAAAAATAAAAAAAGATAAGAATGATAATTAAAAAAAAGACAAATGCAACCCCCCCTCATTGGGCCTATCAGCCCAGCTGGCCTCCCACCAGGCCGGCCCATCTCCCCTCCTACAAACCCCACCGTGACCTAACCCCATCCCACGATACCCACTTCCCCCCACGTCTCCCTCGTCTCCCTCCCAGCGCCGCCACACACCCAACACCCCCAGCACCAGGGCAGGCAGGCCAGCGCCCGATCCCCATGGCCTCGCCTCCCCCACTGCTCTACTGCGAGCCGAGGCCACCCTAGCCTCCTCCTTCTCTCCTACCTCACGCCGCTCCCTCTCCCCGCAACCGCCCGATCGCGCTCGACGCCGCGTCACCGTGAACCCCATGGCCACCGGCCTCCCTAAGCAGGCCGACGCTTTGAGGGGCTGCCCCTCGACCTCCACGCCAACGCCAGCGAGCAGGAGCATCACCAAGACACCACCTCGCCGCCCATGTTCATCCTCCTCCACGACCGGAGCTGCTCCACCTCGTCACGCCGACCCCAACTCCTCCCCGAGCCGCTGCCATTCCTCGTCTGGCCCCTTGTGAGCCGCCACCTCCCCTCCTCCCTTTCTCTGCTCACCG